>NW_026714080.1:0-24096 GCF_029784015.1 Lycium ferocissimum | reverse complement strand
TTTTCCTCCAAACATTCTTAAGGCATCATTAACTCAATACTCCTAGTTTGCGTCCTAAAATACTAACTTATAACTCGATTCCCCTTAACTACTTTCTTGCTTCAACTCGGATGCCTTTAGGAATCTTAATTAGGACTATCAATTTGCACTTCCTGCTTATCCAACCTCGTATACGTCCTGTCCTTCACGAGCCTACTCGCTTATATACTAAGGGGAATTTTCCGGGGTGTAACAGTTTTGAATATTGTGCGGGTTGTATGAAATGTTCTTGAATCTTGTTTAAGTGATCTCGGATTAGTACTTGAACATGTGAGCGTTGATGTTGGCTTGAATGTATGTAGTCGAATTGAATGTGAATGGAATGTTGTCGAATTACGTAGAAAAGAGTTACTAACGTTAAGAATGCGTTTTGAATTGATTATGGATGTTGCTAATATGATAGTTGGTATTGTTGATGATTTGGCCGAGTTGAATTCTCGGGGATGTTGAATTTACGGAAATCTTTGCCCAAATTTACGTAAGATAAAGTGCTAGTTTGGGATGGAATCCCTAAGTATCTATAGCTAATGTTAGTATTTAATGACATCATTGTAGATCTTGGGCTTAGAGACTTGTTTGGATTAGCATAGGAAGGCGGACGAGGTATGTAAAGCCTAACCTTTCTTTCTTTTGGCATGTCTTAGTTGTAAGTAGGCTATGATACGAGCCTCGGGGTAACTCCATTTCTGCAGTCCGAGGCATGTTTACGATTCTTACATTCCCTCTTAATGTTGGCATTTTTTAATGTAGTAGAATTATGGTCCTTATGTCTTTTGTATGATTGGAAAATAAATGTTGCATAAAGAATTTTCTTCTTAAAGGATTCTGTAACTACGAAGGACCGTAACTTTCACAGACGGGCTCGAATCGCTTCGAAACGTTCGTGGAAGATTTGACAGCGAATAATGACTTTAACTTTCATAGGCGGGCTCGGATTGGTATCTCCGTGGGCCCCCGATACTTTTCTATGTTTGGTACTAACGGCTTTCTGAAAGAACTTAATATGACTATCGTCGATACTTAAGTATTGATTTCTCATGACTATCGTTTGATACTCGAGCGTTGATTTATCTACTTATCCTCACAGGAGTCTTAAGATTATTTATGTGCATATGGTTTCTCGCTACTCTTGCTCGTGCATGGCTCAATGCATCTTTCCACCCAGGAGTCCGGGCCGGTATGTATTCGTCCTTGATTTAACACGACATTGTTAGAGTCCTGTTTAGAGGGACGGAGTACGTTATATTATATATGATGATATGATGATGTGATTACATGATGATGTGATGATATGGGAATGGCGGCAGATGGCATATGATGATTCTATTCACTAGGAGTCCTCGGCTAGAGCCGGGTGTATATATATATATATATATATATATATATATATATATATATATATATATATATATATATATGATGGCATGATGACATGATGATATGATGATTTCATTTACCGAGTCCCTCGGCTAGTGGTAGGGGACAACATATGCGTAATGTATCATGATATTGACATGCATGATTTTATGTTTCAAAGGCAAGTCTTATGATTTTAAAACACTGCTATGCTACCTTTCTATCTCCTTTATTTTCGATACGATCTGTCCTCTCACATGTTTCATGCTTTTACATACTCGGTCATATTCCGTCTTGACCCCGCTCTTCGAAGTGCGTTTCATGCCAGCATGGTACGGATACTGCGATTTTGGTGATCCCGTAGGCTTAGGATTCCCGTTAGTTTGTCTTGGAGTGCTCCGATTCAGGGCCATTATTTTGGTACAGACTCTTTTGTTGTATATGTGTATATCTATTCAGGGGTACGGCGGGGCCCTGTCCCGTCATATGATTTTGTTGTCACTTTTAGAGGTCTGTAGACATATATGTGGGTTGTGAATAGTTCTGTTCGGTGGTGTTCGTATGATTTGTACTTTGGGCGGTCCCACCCGCCGTGGCAGCCTTGTCGGCTGCATGTATATGTTTTGACATGTTGTGTATATTATGATAGCCTTGCCGGCTTTTGTGCAGGATCTATGTTTATATGCGATAGATCGAAACGACGTTTGGCTTTTGTATATGTGTAAGTTATTTGTATGCTAATTCGGGTTAATGGGTGTGTACGAGTGTCCAGTTCGGGCACTAGTTATGGCCTACTGGGCCAAAATTGCCGCTCATAGCCATAAGTTAAGCACATAAAATCTCATATATCTTTGGGGGTAACTCCGATGTCCACAAGTGAATGACTACCACCTAGCGAATCTCAACATACAAAACCTACGAGGTGTAACAATTTATAGGTCTAATAGCAAAAGAGAAAAAAATAAGTCAAAGAAGAAAATAACAGAAATTGAAAAAATGCTACATTTCGGGTTTACAAAATCTAAAACAGGTCAGAATTATGTTGTTCTCACGATTAATATATTTAACTGCTTACCTTATTTGTTTCCAGTATGCAAACATTGTTACCATTTTATTGTGTGTTCTTCTCCTTTATATTTCGATGGACATTTCTTCAATTCTTCACCAAATCATCTCTTCTCAATTCTCCAAATATCCTTCACAAATATTTTTGCAGGGTTGAATCAATTGGAAGATCAAGACATCCCTTTAGAGCAGGCTATGAGCCATAGAAAAAACTCTCCAACCCTGTTACGACCCGTTTGGTCATTATTGCACTTTTGACCCATTTACCCCTGTTTACCCATCCGCGAGCTCTGTTTGTATAATTTTAACACGTGGGGATGGGGCGACACAATTCCCAAGGTAATGAGATGAGTTTTATTATGACTTACGAGAATTTGAACCTTAAAATGAAAAACCTTTAATCGGTAGTTGACTTTTGAGAAATAGAATTTTTTCAAAATTCCTCAATTCCGTGAGGTCCGAAGGGTCGATTATGAATTGATTGAGTATTCAGTTCGATTCCTGAGGCTCTCGATAACGTTTTGGGCTATTAGTTGGAAAGTTAGTTTTTGGCCGTTAGGGGTTGACCCATTTACCCTCGTTGTTCCATTTACCCCCGTTGACCCTTCCCTGAGGTAATCTCATGAGATTTATGATGACTTATGTGAAATAGAGCCTTAAAGTGAAAAGCAGTTGACCGATCATTGACTTTTGGATAAACAGACCTTTTTCATAAATTCATCAATTCTGAGAGGTTCGGATGATCTATTATGACTTGTTGGGATGTTCAGTTTGGTTCTCGAGACACTCGGGAGCATTTTGGGATATTGGTTCGAAAGTTGGTCTTTGACCATTGGGTGTTGACCCGATCAAATAGACCTCCATTGGGAATTCCGAGATCACGCGTGAGTCCGTAGCTCATTTTTATGTTTGGGTGCATGCCTGGTTTGTATCTGGGAGGTCTTGAGTGATTGTCGGGTTTTACGAAGGAGTTGGTGAAAAAATAATATTTTTCTAGTGTCTGAAGCTCTGCTGGAGCGGACTTGCGGTGGCGAAAGGTGAGCTGCGAGAGCAGTTTCGCTGGAGCGGACCCATTGCCGCTACGACGGGGGATGTAGACCAGAATCCTATTTAATGCTAAGTTAAACCCTTCATTTCCTATTCCTACATTTATTGGTCCTAAGTGTCTTTAAGGCGAATTGAGGAGGTTCTAAGCAGATTCTTCTTCGGTGTAAATCCCCTAACCTTGATTTCATTTATTTACTTTCTTATAATGAATCTTTGGCAGAACGTCTATAGAACTTAAGTAAGAAGATTGGTTTTGACTTTTACTTTACTATTTGATATTTAGCCTTCTAATATGAGATTTGTTGAAGGTCTTGACTAATCTAAGCATGGAATTTGTCGAATTAGTAACCAATAAGATTGAATCTTCCATTATAGTTGATGGATTGAAGGATTGCAAGG
Organism: Lycium ferocissimum; assembly: GCF_029784015.1. Taxonomy (NCBI): domain Eukaryota; kingdom Viridiplantae; phylum Streptophyta; class Magnoliopsida; order Solanales; family Solanaceae; genus Lycium; species Lycium ferocissimum. The sequence goes on along the minus strand of NW_026714080.1, from coordinate 20,190 downwards.
TAGGGTTTATACCCAAATTGGAGGTTTTGACTTGAATGATGAAATTGACAAATTCTTGAGCTAACTTAGCAATAGGGGAGAAAGCATGTTACGCCTTCGGGTACGACGTTGGGATGGATTATTTAGGTTTGGTATTGTCGACTGATTTGTGGGCTTGTTGCCTCTTTTAATTTATTGTCTTGTTACCATATGTGTGATATTGGACTTGTTACATAGTTTCCATATTACGATTCTCTCACTTACCTTGGTAATATCATAGATAGAGGAAAGAACTTGATTTAGTCTTGATATTGTGATATGTGTCCATATGTGGCACGATTGGTATTGATATGATTTCACTTGACATTGATATTATGCATGGCACTCTTTCTGATTTTATATAATACATTGGTATGAGCTGTGACTTGTGTTATATCCCGCATTTCGCACGCTGGAATATTTTGAGACAAATGCGGGAAGTTAAGGGCAAGGCCATTTTCGGTTTTTGTTTTATTGCGCAGGTCGCTTATGAATATTATTATTGGCATGGAATGTCGAGGGCAAACTTGGAATTTGGAAACTATTATTATGCATGACTTATTGGAGAAGCCATTGTGGCCGTGGGCCCCACTTATATTTTGGTCAATTATTGTAAGCCATGCAATGGAACATATGTTCATATTACTTGTGGGAGCTAGACACACAAATATAAGAGATGACAAAATAAGGTCATTAGGCATCTTTTATTAATTGAGAAAATTCTAGAAAGTTGAAGAAATTTGGAGGGAAAGGAAAAAAAAAAAAGAAAAACCAAGGCACATGACCGGCCATACATCTATATATATATATATGGAGACATGTGATGAAAAAAGAAGATAAGTATTCATTATTTTCATCTCCTAGAAATTTCATGAAACTTGGAGGAAACCACCAACCATTCGGGCATGGGGAGCAAAATTCAGCCCCACTTGAATATTGATCAAAACAAATGTTTCTTCTAGCTTTCCTACTAAGTGGAAGGTCCTTATTAACATGGGACAATTGTTGAAGCAAGCAAGGCACTCTTTCTAGCAAAGCAAATCCAGCTAGAGAATGGAGAAGGCAAAGGTGGATGGAAGAAGGTGAGCTTTGAGCCTCTTTACATGTTTTATAGGTGTTTACGCATGTTATGATATGTAAAAATGAATGAAGTTCATGAAGTTATGGGGTATGTGTGTGTTGTGTATAGGAAGCATGGTATGGAAGTGATGAACTAATCTATTTAGCATGTTTGTGTATTGTTGTAATGTGTAGAAAATGAATGAAACTCATGAGGTTATATATGTTGATGTTGTGGCCGTATGGACTGATTTGGCATGACAAAGAATGGACAAATTTTATTTAGTGTTCTTGGCTATTGTTGTTGAGAACTATATGGTGTGAATGAGAAGTTAAATGACTTATGTTGAAATTGTAATATTGTGTGCTGTTTTTGGGGAGCCAATGTGATTTTAATACGGCCTCTTGTTTTGATGAAAATAATGTTGAAAACGTGTGAATTGTTGAGGTAGTTTATAAGTTTGGAAGTAAAGAAATGTGTTGTTGATGTTTCCTTGCACCTAGAAGGTTTCGGGTTCCATTGTATGTTGGATGGGCTGATTTGGATAGTTGTGGATTGTTGGAAGCATAATTAAACTTTGATGAAATGATTCCGGATTAATAAATGAATATGTGGATGTCGATGTTAGCTTGAAAGTAGGTAGTTGAATTGAATGTACTTCAATGTCGTCAAATGATGTAGTAAGGAGTTGTTAGTGTTAAAATGTCCATGAGAATGATGATTGTTAGCGTGCGGATCGTTGATATAGTTTATGAATTTGAAAGAAAGATATATGTTGTTGTATTCATTGAGTTGGAAGGTGTTGGATGGATTAATATATTGATTGAATCGTTTAGAAAGTCATGTGAATTGAATTGAATAAATTGTTGGTATTATTGATAGTTTGGCCGGGTTAAATTCCCGGATTGTTGTTGTTAAAATTGGCCGAGTTAGAATCTCGGGGATGGCGCATTTACGGGGGAAATCTTTGCTTAGAAATTTCTATAGACAAATGTTGATTCAAGATGTGGATTCTTAAGGACTCTAATTAATGTTTGGTAAATGTGACCATTAATTTTTGGGCACGAACATACATATACATATATACATACTTAAATACATACGTACTTGTACGAAGCCGTTAAGGCTATCATAGTAAGGAATTACTCGGATCGCAGACTCGTACTCACTTACCAGAACCGTGACAACCCACAACCCACAAACATGTCTACAGGCCTCTAACATACAGAACAGAATCAGAAGACGGGACAGGGCCCCGCCGTACCCAAATGACCATATGTACAAAGAAGACAAACAACAAAAGATATATACCAAAAGTATCAGCTCCGGATCAAAGGGAGCTCTTCAGACAGCAAACCGATGTCCTAAACTGGCGGCGTATCACGCGGCGCGTCTGTACCTGCGGGCATGTAGCGCAGCCCCCGAAGAACAGGGGGTCAGTACGGAAAGTGTACCGAGTATGCAAAGCGGAAAAGTAATAAGTATAATCATAGTCAAGAATAGGAGTACAGACATGGAACAGACGAAGCTATAGTCAGAGTCCGAAGTACAAAAGTAATACCTTGTCCGAGACCTCAGAAAAACATAGTGCCAAAAGGTAAGTGATGCATACCAGATCATGTAACATCATATGAACATATGTCGTGTCCCGGCCCTCTGATAAGGGACTCGGTAGGTGAGATCATGCATAACAAAATCATATAACATATGTACAGATAACGTGTCCCGGCCCTTTATTAAGGGACTCGGTAATATGGAATCATGCATGTCGAATCATATATCATGTATACATAACGTGTCCCGCCTCTACCGCGGGTCTCGGTGAATAATAATCATGTGCCATCTGGCCACCATCCCCGTATCATCATATCATAATCATAAACAGATAACGTGTCCCGGCCCGCGAGTACGAGGGACTCGGTGAATAATGCAAAGAAGTGCGCACGAGAACATGTCCTGGCCCGGGCTCAGTGAATAGACATATCATCACTTGCACGAACAGAGTAGTGCAGAAACATATGCAAATAAGACCAGACTCAATAATCAAATCAAATAATAAATCATAACGCGTACCTTTCGAACGTCGCGACGGATTATGTCCAAATAGCACTTTCGAGAGTGTTCGTACATAACAAACATATATCACATGGGGTTCAACGGAATAATCGGAATGTTCATGTTTCTCAAACAGGGAATGATTCAAGTGACGATCGTTTCAAAGAAGTCGAACGTCGGACGTAGTACACATGTATGTTCTCTTTGGGGATGGCACGATTGTCATATCAAATCATACTTTAAGAATCATAACACATATCACAACATATTATGGACTCGTCACACTTATCATTTGACAAACGGAGCATTTATCAGAAATTTCTTTTAAGAACTGAGTAGGAACTAGTCAAACAAGGCCATAGTAAGAGGTCTCGGATTCTGTGGGCCCACCTCGGGTAAATCGAGGGGGTGAACTCAAATTATGAATCATAAGCCTTATGGAGTCATTCATGAGAGTTTTGGGGCAATCCAAGTCCATTTGGGAAGGTTACATACACATGAAGTCACTTTGATGACAATTTGTAAAAAACTAGTTCAATCTGCGCTGAAAGAAATGGGGCCAATTTCAATCTCGGGTTTCAAGAGACGGGAAGTCATATCTAAGGCTCGCGTCCGAGCCTAATACATTTAGAACATGCCAAAGAATGAAAGGAAGACTTTACATACCTTTGTTGTGCCTTTACGCTTGCTAAAACTCCAATCCCGTTTCGTCAAAAATCTGCAAATGGTCACCTTTACCAGTTACTATTCATGAGAGTTAACATTTCAATCTTGGGTTTATACTTAGCTACCGAAATTTCGGCAGCACCTCCCCTATAAATGTGTCACCCCGAGATTCAACTCGGCTCAAACAACCAACAACAACCAACAACAACAACATCAATAATCACAATAAAACACAATATAACCTATTTAGTCTACCTTTCCAACTTCAAATCTCCAACTCAATCTCAATATTTCCACATTCATTATTAATCAAGATCATTACAATACCATTCGGAAGCGTATAATAACATTTCTACGATATATACACAAAATATACAAATTATGCCAACTTTCCACCAAAGCCATAGTTTATTCAATTCTTCTAATCTTTAACATACAAGTTCATAACACATTTCCATCTTCCAAATTCATCAACATAAATCATAATTTACATCTTACAATTTCATTTCCATAATTACATAAACTACTACAACATTACATATGTTCATCTTACAACCTTACAACATTTTTCCATGACAACAATTACCATTTACCTTTCATTTACCTCATAAGGCCTTAACAACATAATCAACATACTAAACAAGTTCAACCATTTTCCTCCACTCCACCACACCCCACGGCTACCACACAAACACACACACCACACGGCCACAATGCTTACACACACATACACGGCTTGCACATACACACAAATCACAATTCCATGATTTCCATGCAATTCCACTTATTCTAACATTCAAGATAAAATTTGTTCATTCACCTATATACATGCACATGCATTCGGCCACATGCACATACCCCCTATTTTTCATGATTTTCATTCTTTTCCACACACTACAACATAGACAAAGCCTTCATAACATACAAGAAGAGTTTAAATCTTACCTCTCTTCACTAAGTTCTTCACTTAACCAAGTTGCCCACTTGAAGAAATAAGTGCTCCTTCTTCCAAAACAATTGCACCAAGTTGTAAAGCACTCTTGAATTGGTGGAAATACCACAAGAAAACAATTTTTGGAGAAAGATTTTAAGGGGCCAATTTTCTATGGCCAAAGCCGTATGGCTCTCTCTTTTTTTTTTTTCTCTTCTTGTTCTTGCTTTCTAATTTTCTCTTGAATCTTCTATGAGTTCATGACTCATACATGGTCCTTTATATTAATTGATCACATGGAAATTAATTAAATGAGGTGGGCTTGGCCATGTAGTTGGCCGGCCACCCCATCTCTTTTGGGCCTAATTTTTCATTTTATTTCTTTGGGCCCAATTGGCTAAGATCTTGTTTTATAATTCCCGGAATTAATTTCCAAAATTCCAATCTTGCCCTTAGGCCTTCTCCATTGTTTCCGCATTCAAGTTTCCATAACCGGCATACACTTACTAGGAAAAATTCAACATGACCTTATTCCTCACAAATCAAGGTTAATTCCAAGTTTTCCAAATGCGCAAAATTGCCGGATATAACATCCTCCCCCCCTTTAAAACATTCGTCCTCGAATGTTAAATTAACCGTATAGGTTTTACAAACACTTCGGGGGGAGGTCTTCCTGCCCATTTACATACTCACACTTGATCGAAGTAATCGTAAGAGCCTTCACTTTCCAAGTCCTTCTATCCTTTTCCGATATTGCGGTATTGGGGCTGTTCAAAATCCTAATTAGTCTAGCGGTCCATACGATTTTAGATCAGATATAGGGTGAACAGAATATTTGTCAGAACTGGAAGATCAGAGGTATGTCAGATGAAGTCGTATCCGGAATCGGAAGTACAGAAGCGTAGCAGACAGAATCATAATCATACGTTATACCAAACGGACTCATGATCAGAGCCGATCGGACAGCATATCGGACGATCGAGTCGGACGTACGTAGGTATATTAATCAAATAGATTTGAATAGAAACGTGATCGATTCGAAGCACGGAGGTATAGTAGATGAGTTTCCGAAACGCGAAAATGGTAGAGATATGGCGTACGTAATCGCGATCAGAATCGAACTACCTTTACTATACTCCAGAGACTTGCAGAAATTTCCTTGTCATCCTACTTACAAACATTTCCAATCGCCATTCAAATTTGCTCTGGTTTCAGAACCGTACTGTTCTTCATTCTTCTCCGATCTCGTCTGTCTTAATCGGTGTAACCTTTTTAGGATTGCTAATCACCCACATATTTCAATTCCACTTAAGTTACCCCAAATTCTCATTTAGTCTCCATATCCATATTTGTGAAAAATTCTTGACGTACTTCCCAGGGGGGTCACCCATCCCAGGATTGCTCTGGTCTTAGCACGCTTAACTTCGAGACTTTTATGCGTTCTGATGTGTTATTGCTAATATAACTGCGTCAATTACCCCACACGATCCTTGCCACGTAATTTAGGGCAGGTCGGAGCCTTAATAATTTTTTTTTTCAAAAACCTTCATAGCGGGTCCCACCCCGGTCCAAACCACACAATTACCATATTGCCCTTCTGATTCCTCAATATCTACTTCCACTTGTACTCATAATTATCCTCCACCCGGGGTTTCTAGATTTATACCTATGGCGGGGACATCTCAGTCGCCCTTACTGTCACCGAATAATATTCTACAGAAATCATACACACATAGGAGATTCTAAGAAACTTATATACTTATAAATAATCAATCTCGGGTCTGACCTGGGGAGCTGCCGTGAGAGGTGCATCCATCATCGTCCTCATCTGTCTGCCCCCCACCTATCCAGCCCCCGCTATTTCCCACATCCGAATCGGAGGAATATAAATAATCAGATAATTCCCGGCTCACTGGGGACAAAGAACAGGAAAAATCCATAGCACTCTCCGAGGTGGCCGGGCTATCAGGGTTCTCCCTCACAGGAGCAACTGGCGCATACCTGAAAATCTCCTCCTCCGTCGTCCCAGAGGAATGCTCCGATGGGTCTGTCTCATAACTATCTTCCTCCGTGGAGGTAAGAAACTCTGGAGGAGTCACCGTCGGATCCTCCGAGAGATCGTATCATAGCCACCCTCCGCGGAATCCTCTCGCTCCGGGGGCGAAACTCGGAGGAATGGTAGGTCGGGGTCCTCCGACGGGTCCGTATCATAATCGTCCTCCGTGGGATCCTCCGAAGGATCGTCTCAATCGAGTAGGCCGGGCTCTGCCTACTCGGCCCCGGTGACATCCTAGGGGCTTTCTTAGCACCCCCATCCCCATCGTCAGAAGCCGTCCTCTTCATCCTTTGTCAATCTACAATCACCCGGCAGAGAGAGGTCGAAACAATTTCCCAAAATACCGACGCCGTTGCTTTCTTTTGGAGCCTCGCCGTATACACATATAAATTCGTCGGGAGGAACCATCCTAACAATACAGCTCTATCGCACGATCTAAGATTCCAAGAAAGGGTAACATAACATCCTAGATGTCCGTAGCCTCCCGTTTATAGATGTGGGGCCCAACACACCGATAAACAAGACTCTACTAGACACGGCTCAACGACATTCCGAGGAACCGACCGCTCGATACCACTTTTGTCACGACCCAACCCCGTAGGCCGCGACCGGTGTCCTAACCGGACACCCATACGTACCGTCCCAACGTATCCGGCATACCAATAGCTAAATTCCGTTTAGACATACATAAATTCATACGATATATATGATACATCGCACGAACATACATATACGTATATACATACTTAAACTATGTACGAAGCCGTTAAGGCTATCATAGTAAGCGCATTACTCGGATCGCGTACTCGTACTCACTTACCAAACCGTGACAACCCACAACCCACAAACATGTCTACAGGCCTCTAACATACGTAACAGAATCAGAAGACGGGACAGGGCCCCGCCGTACCCAAATGACCATATGTACAAAGAAGACAAACAACAAAAGATATATACCAAAAGTGTCAGCTCCGGATCAAAGGGAGCTCTCCAACAAAGAAACCGATGTCCTAAACTGGCGGCGTATCACGCGGCGCGTCTGTACCTGCGGGCATGTAGCGCAGCCCCCCGAAGAACAGGGGGTCAGTACGGAAAGTGTACCGAGTATGCAAAGCGGAAAAGTAATAAGTATAATCATAATCAAGAATAGGAGTACGACATGGAACAAACGAAGCTATAGTCGAGTCCGAAGTACAAAAGTAATACCTTGTCCGAGACCTCGAAAACATAGTGCCAAAAGGTAAGTGATGCATATCGTATCATGTAACATCATATGAACATATGTCGTGTCCCGGCCCTCCGATAAGGGACTCGGTAGGTGAGATCATGCATAACAAAATCATATAACATATGTACGGATAACGTGTCCCGCCCTTTATTAAGGGACTCGGTAATATGGAATCATGCATGTCAGAATCATATATCATGTATACATAACGTGTCCCGGCCCTCTACCGCGGGTCTCGGTGAATAATAATCATGTGCCATCCTGGCCACCATCCCCGTATCATCATATCATAATCATAAACGGATATAACGTGTCCCGGCCCGCGAGTACGAGGGACTCGGTGAATAATGCAGAGAAGTGCGCACGAGAACATGTCCCCGGCCCGGCTCGGTGAATAGACATATCATCACTTGCACGAACAGAGTAGTGCGAGAAACATATGCATATAAACCGGACTCAATAATCAAATCAAATAATAAATCATAACACGTACCTTTCGAACGTCGCGACGGATTATGTCCAAATAACACTTTCGAGAGTGTTCGTTCGTAACAAACATATATCCATGGGGTTCAACGGAATAATCAAAATGTTCATGTTTAACAAAGGAACAATTCAAGTGACGGATCGTTTCGAAGAAGTCGGACGTCGACGTAGTACACATGTATGTTCTCTTTGGGGATGGCACGATTGTTATCAAATCATACTTTAAGAATCATAACACATATCACAACATATTATGGACTCGTCACACTTATCATTTGACAAACGGAGCATTTATCAAAATTTCTTTTAAGCATTGAGTAGGAACTAGTCAAACAAGGCCATAGTAAGAGGTCTCGGATTCGTGGGCCCACCTCGGGTAAATCGAGGTGGTGAACTCAAATTATGGATCATAAACCTTATGGAATCATTCATGAGAGTTTTGGGACAATCCGAGTCCATTTGTGAAGATTACATACATATAAGTCACTTTGATGACAATTTGTAAAGAAACTAGTTCAATTGCTTACCGAAAGAAATGGGGCCAATTTCAATCTCGGGTTTCAAGAGACAGAGTCATATCTAAGGTTCGCGTCCGAGCCTAATACATTCAGAACATGCCAAAGAATGAAAGGGAAGACTTTACATACCTTCGTTGCCCTTTACGCTCGTCCAACCTTGATTCCCGTTTCGTCAAAAATCTGCAAATGGTCACCTTTACCAGTTACTATTCATGAGAGTTAACATTCCACTCTTGGGTGAGTATTTGGCTACCGAAATTTCGGCAGCACCTCCCCTATAAATATGACACCCCCGAGATTCAACTCGGCTCAAAACAACCAACAACAACCCAACAACAACATCAATAATCACAATAAAACACAATATAACCTATTTAGTCACCTTTCCAACTTCGCGTCTCCAACTCAATCTCAATATTTCCACATTCATTATTAATCGAGATCATTACAATACCATTCGGAAGCGTATAATAACATTTCTACGATATATACACAAGCTATACAAATTATGCCAACTTTCCACCAAAGCCATAGTTTATTCAATTCTTCTAATCTCTAACATACAAGTTCATAACACATTTCCATCTTCCAAATTCATCAACATAAATCATAATTTACATCTTACAATTTCATTTCCATAATTACATAAACTACTACAACATTACATATGTTCATCTTACAACCTTACAACATTTTTCCATGACAACAATTACCATTTACCTTTCATTTACCTCATAAGGCCTTAACAACATAATCAACATACTAAACAAGTTCAACCATTTTCCTCCACTCCACCACACCCCACGGCTACCACACAAACACACACACCACACGGCCACAATGCTTACACACACATACACGGCTTGCACATACACACAAATCACAATTCCATGATTTCCATGCAATTCCACTTATTCTAACATTCAAGATAAAATTGTTCATTCACCTATATACATGCACATGCATTCGGCCACATGCACATACCCCCTATTTTTCATGATTTTCATTCTTTTCCACACACTACAACATAGACAAAGCCTTCATAACATACAAGAAGAGTTTAAATCTTACCTCTCTTCACTAAGTTCTTCACTTAACCAAGTTGCCCACTTGAAGAAACAAGTGCTCCTTCTTCCAAAACAATTGCACCAAGTTGTAAAGCACTCTTGAATTGGTGGAAATACCACAAGAAAACAATTTTTGGAGAAAGATTTTAAGGGGCCAATTTTCTATGGCCAAAGCCGTATGGCTCTCTCTCTCTCTTTTTTTTTCTCTTCTTGTTCTTGCTTTCTAATTTTCTCTTGAATCTTCTATGAGTTCATGACTCATACATGGTCCTTTATATTAATTGATCACATGGAAATTAATTAAATGAGGTGGGCTTGGCCATGTAGTTGGCCGGCCACCCCATCTCTTTTGGGCCTAATTTTTCATTTTATTTCTTTGGGCCCAATTGGCTAAGATCTTGTTTTATAATTCCCGGAATTAATTTCCAAAATTCCAATCTTGCCCTTAGGCCTTCTCCATTGTTTCCGCATTCAAGTTTCCATAACCGGCATACACTTACTAAGAAAAATTCAACATGACCTTCTTCCTCACATATGATATGATGACCGCTACGATATGATATGTTAAGACAAGACACGATATGATATAAGTTCTATTTTCTACGCCTATGAAAAAGAAATATTTTCAAAGAAAAGGTAAGCATGCATGGTTCCGCCTAGAAGGCATTCGTACGCACGGTCACTCCTCCTATCATATTATGTGGATCGAGCCGCACGTTCCGCGGCGACAAAGTTACCTTATTATTTCATGATATACTCTGTGATCCCGCCTTGTTATTACTTATGCTTCATATTCTCTAAGATGTTTTTACGCATGCACTCAGTACATCACTCGTACTGACGCCCCTTCTTGTGGGCGCTGCGTCTCATGCCGCGTTACACTCGGACAAGTAGAGTTCTTTGCAGAAGACGTTCCAGCGGAGTTGGTAGACTCCATTTGTACCTGGAGTGCTGCCGAGTCAGATTATATGTGCTATGCAGTGGTCCGAAGTTAGAGACTTTGCAGACAGAGTCGTGGGGCTAGAGTGTCAGCTTTAAAAAAAAAAGGGAGGGGGTTCCACTAGTTGATGTATTTTCATTATACGTTATGTTACGGAGCCCTCATGTTTACAGACTGTGTTTAATTTGAGGAACGACGAAAAGATTTTGAAAATTTTACTATGTATTTTACCTTCAATTGACTTAAGAATCCCAGGAGAATATGCGTGTAATATGAGTCCGAGGGTTCGCTCGGCTCCGATTATGGGGTCGGGTGCCCATCACACCCCAGTAAGATCGGGGTGTAACAAAGTGGTATCAGAGCAGGTCGGTCTATGGGTTGTCTGCAAAGTCGTGTCCAGTAGAGTCCTGTTTATGGGTGTGAAGCCGGCCACATTTATAAACAGGAGGCTACGGGGCATCTAGGGTGGTTACTCTTCTTTTGTCTCTTAGATCGTGCTATAGAGCCAAGTCATAGGAAATAAGATTCCTGATACTAACCTTTGATTTCGGCAGAAAAATGGCGTTGGCAGACGGAGGCGACTGACGATGTTGGAAGTTACAAAGTACGCAGGTAAGTAAAGGCGTGAAAGTTATATGTCAAGTAAGGTATTGGCATGCGATTGAGATGCAAGGTTGAAAATTTAAAAGAAAAGCGAACAGGAAAGTATAACACGTACCGACGTGTTAAGCATATGAGGCAACCCATTATTTTCGGGTCTTTATGAAAATTGAGAGCCCTGTGCGGCTATGATACGATACGATATGATAGGATATGATGTATGTATGTGATGGCCCGTGAGGCACTGTTGTTATTTCCTGCATGCAGGTTTTGGGATAGTAAGAAATACGGAGGAAACTCTGCCGAAATTTTTTTTTGGGAAGTAATACGAGAACGAGATGTAAGTTTGGGATATGTTTTGGAAAAGTTATGAGAATAGTAATGATGGAAGTCGACCGAGTTGTGCAAAGATGGCTGCCCTTTAGGAATAAGTTAACCATGGAATTGGTAATATATTAAGGCACCAACTGAACCGATAGGTAAGTGAAAAGTATGATGAGATTATAGTCACGGGAGGTAACAATATGATGACAAGGGTATGAAGGGAAAAGAATTGTGACGGATAGAAGTGTGTTAATAAGACAGCTGAAGGGATGTGTCGTGAAGACGTTTTGGAATATGTTGAGATCTCAACATACCCCCGAGTAGGTGATGAAGGCCATGCGGTGAGGTGGACACGCTCGTACCAAAGATTAACGCACTCGATTTTACTAAGTTTCAAAGTTAAGCGTGCTGGAGTGAGAGAAATTTCAGGATGGGTGACCCCCTGGGAAATTTTTCCGAAAATCTTACAAATCCAAACGTAAAGAGCAAATGAGAAACTGGAGTAGTCTAAGAGAAATTAGAGTATGTGGAGTGACCAGAAACCTTAAGAGGACGCGTAGGACAGGGTGAAACAGGGCGGTGAAGAAAAGGAGTTAACGGAAAGAGGAAATAAAAGAAAGCGGGACAACAGCATAGTAATAGGTTAAGACGTGTGAGTTGAGGACACGAACGCTATAAGCGACAGGACATTAAAAGGCCAAGTTATAGGAAGATGAGGAACAAGGCAGAATGAATGCTAGGAAATAACTGGGATGATACGATAAAATGTGAACGAACAGAATATGTTTTGGAAATGAGAGAAGGACTATGTAAGAGTAGTGTGTTCTGAACGACACAGAGGTAGCATAAGATTTCTCGTGTGCAGAAAAGAGATAGACATGAATGGATAATGGTATAAGAACACCCCTAAAGGGGGGAAGTGGGTGACAGGAAGGCAAGAATGAAACAGAAACAATTGACATTGTGATATGTTTGATAGGGGTGCTTAGGCTATAAATAAGAAGAGTGAAGAGTCAGCAAGGACGATGTAGTCGTGATAGGTTGAGGACATTATGGAAAAATGTAACGAGAGTTTAAGCCAATTATCGAGGTAATGTTGAATGACAGGACGCTAAGGAGCGGTCGTGTGAGAAGAAAAAGAGTATGACAAGAGAAGGGTATTGGATGGCTTAAGAGATAGTATGAAGGATAGTAATAGCTATGAAAAGGGAGCTCCCCCGAGGTGCTCATGAGGCCCCGTACGATTTGTTGAACATTCGAGGACGAATGTTCTAAAGGGGGGAAGGATGTTATATCCCGCATTTCGCACGCTGGAATATTTTGAGACAAATGCGGGAAGTTAAGGGCAAGGCCATTTTTCGGTTTTGTTTTATTATTCTTTTCGCTTATGAATATTATTATTGGCATGGAATGTCGAGGGCAAACTTGGAATTTGGAAACTATTATTATGCATGACTTATTGAGAAGCCATTGTGGCCGTGGGCCCCACTTATATTTTGGTCAATTATTGTAAGCCATGCAACGGAACATATGTTCATATTACTTATGGGAGCTAGACACACAAATATAAGAGATGACAAAATAAGGTCATTAGGCATCTTTTATTAATTGAGAAAATTCTAGAAAGTTGAAGAAATTTGGAGGGAAAGGAAAAAAAAGAAAAAAAGAAAAACCAAGGCACATGACCGGCCATACATCTATATATATATATATATATATACGGAGACATGTGATGAAAAAAGAAGTCAAGTATTCATTATTTTCATCTCCTAGAAATTTCATGAAACTTGAGAGGAAACCAACCAACCATTCGGCCATGGGGAGCAAAATTCACCCCTTGAATATTGATCAAAACAAATGTTTCTTCTAGCTTTCCTACTAAGTGGAAGGTCCTTATTAACATGGGACAATTGTTTAAGCAAGCAAGGCACTCTTTCTAGCAAAGCAAATCCTAGCCGAGAATGGAGAAGGCAAAGGTGGATGGAAGAAGGTGAGCTTTGAGCCTCTTTACATGTTTTATAGGTGTTTACGCATGTTATGATATGTAAAAATGAATGAAGTTCATGAAGTTATGGGTATGTGTGTGGTGTGTGTATAGGAAGCATGGTATGGAAGTGATGAACTAATCTATTTAGCATGTTTGTGTGTTGTTGTAATGTGTAGAAAATGAATGAAACTCATGAGGTTATATATGTTGATGTTGTGGCCGTATGGACTGATTTGGCATGACAAGGAATGGACAAATTTTATTTAGTGTTCTTGGCTATTGTTGTTGAGAATTATATGGTGTGAATGAAAGTTAAATGACTTATGTTGAAATTGTAATATTGTGTGGGCTGTTTTGGGAGCCAATGTGATTTTAATACGGCCTCTTGTTTTGATGAAAATAATGTTGAAAACGTGTGAATTGTTGAGGTAGTTTATAAGTTTGGAAGTAAATAAATGTGTTGTTGATGTTTCCTTGCACCTAAAAGGTTTCGGGTTCCATTGTATGTTGGATGGGCTGATTTGGATAGTTGTGGATTGTTGGAAGCATACTTGAACTTTGATGAAATGATTCCGGATTAATAAATGAATATGTGAATGTCGATGTTAGCTTGAAAGTAGGTAGTTGAATTGAATGTACTTCAATGTCGTCAAATGATGTAGTAAGGAGTTGTTAGTGTTAAAATGTCCATGAGAATGATGATTGTTAGCGTGCGGATCGTTGATATAGTTTATGAATTTGAAAGAAAGATATATGTTGTTGTATTCATTGAGTTGGAAGGTGTTGGATGGATTAATATATTGATTGAATCGTTTTGAAAGTCATGTGAATTGAATTGAATAGAATTGAATAAATTGTTGGTATTATTGATAGTTTGGCCGGGTTAAATTCTCAGATTGTTGTTGGTTAAAATTGGCCGAGTTAGAATCTCGGGGATGGCGCATTTACAGGGGAAATGCTGCCGAAATTTCTATAGACAAATGTTGATTCAAGATGTGGATTCTTAAGGACTCTAATTAATGTTTGGTAAATGTGACCAAATTGTAGATTTTGGAAGATTTGGAACTTGAATTTGGAATAGCGCAAGAAGCGGAAAAGGTATGTAAGGCTTTACTCTTTCTTCTTTGGCATGTCCTAGACATAATACGTTTGGATACGAGCCTCGGGGATAACTCTATCTCTAGAAACCTATGTTTGAATTTGACCACTATTCATTCAGTAGAATTGAATTAGACTTTCTATGTTTCATTGGGAAAGTAGTTTGAATATATGCAACCTTCATAAGTGGGTCGAAATGTCCCAAAATTTTTGGTAGGCAACTCTATCAAGTCTAGAACTCTAAAGTGAAAATTTCTTTCTAATAAGTTGTAAATGTTTTCCAAGATGCCCATATTTTTCCAAAAAAAAAAAACTAAGTTTTAAGAGATTGAAAGCTTTTATGACTTAAACGATGAATGTGATTTCCTAATGACAATGATGACGGCAAATATGAGAAAATGTCTGTGACACGACATGACATGACATGATATGATACGATATGATATATGATATGAATATGTATATGAGACCTGTACATGTACATGGGGTGGGGGGAAGGGATACATGTATATGTGGGAAATGGGAAGGGAAACATGTTTCATTGCCACCTGATCAGCTGGCTTATCATCCCGGACGCGGGATGCCCGGACGCGGGATTTATGGGTGAGCCGGAGTATTTCGGCGCTATGTGGGCGAGCCGACGTTGTTCGGCGCTATGATATGATATGACCTGATACGATATGATATGACATGATATGATCTATGATATGATACGACACGATACGATATGATATGACATGACCCGATATGACATGATATGACCCGATATGATATGATATGGTACGATATGATATGATCTGCTACGATATGATATGTTAAGACAAGACACGATATGATATAAGTTCTATTTTCTACGCCTATGAAAAAGAAATATTTTCAAAGAAAAGGGTAAGCATGCATGGTTCCGCCTAGAAGGCATTCAGACGCACAGGTCACTCCTCCTATCATATTATGTGGATCGAGCTGCACGTTCCGCAGCAGTACAGGTTACCTTATTATTTCATGATATACTCTGTGATCCCGCCTTGTTATTACTTATGCTTCATATTCTCTAAGATGTTTTTACGCATGCCTTACATACTCAGTACATCACTTGTACTGACGCCCCTTCTTGTGGGCGCTGCGTCTCATGCCGCGCAGGTACACTCAGACAAGTAAGAGTTACTGCAGAAGACGTTCCAAATGCGGAGTTGGTAGACTCCATTTGTACTCCGGAGGCCGCCGAGTCGATTATACGTGCTATGCGATGGGTCCGAAGTTAGAGACTTTGCAGACAGAGTCGTGGGGCTAGAGTGTCAGCTTTTTAAAAAAAAAGGGAGGGGTTCCACTAGTTGATATATTTTCATTATACGTTATGTTACGGAGCCCTCATGTTTACGTATCGTGTTTAATTTGAGGAACGACGAAAAGATTTTGAAAATTTTACTATGTATTTTACCTTCAATTGACTTAAGAATCCCAGGAGAATATGCGTGTAATATGAGTCCGAGGGTTCGCTCGGCTCCGATTATGGGGTCGGGTGCCCATCACACCCCAGTAAGATCGGGGTGTGACAACTTGGTACTAATGGTGATAAGTGAGACAAAGGAACATCCGAGGTGTTTGTCAGATTGTTTATGAGTGATGAGTGTCCGATGCTCGAGGTCTTTGTCGGGATCGTGAGAGTGGTACATGGACGTCGCGTGTCCTGCATGGGTCATAACTATTGAGTCGTAGAGGTATTCCATCTGTAGCATGTGTCTACGGATATTACATTTGGCTAGTGCATTTCGTTGCATAGCATATGCATTCATTACAACATTCATATATATATCTAGGACTCTGACTTGATACTACTATACTTGAGTTATTGATCTTGGATTGTGTTGTGTTTGTACTTGATTGTGAGCATGTCTATTCTTCAATTCCTTTCTTTATATATGTTAGCTAACTGTTGTCGGCCTATGATACCTACCAGTACATAGTGTTTGTACTGATACTACCTTGCGTGCATTCTTTTCTGAGTGCAGAGTTTGTGGCCGGCTCTACTTCCACTCCTTGTGGCTGATTCCCTAGGCCCTACATGCAAGTATCTAGGGAGAGCATCTGACGAGCTACTGCCCGAAGACTCATCTATCTTGTCTTTATATACTTCCATTCAGACAGTTGTTTATTTGACTTCCAGACTTGTATATTTAGACATATATGTAGTTGCTCTTGTACGAGTCAGACCGGTTCCTTGGGGATTGTATTTGTATTTCCACACTTATCCTTATTTATTTTTTAGACTTATATTTATACTGCCTTATTTACCTTACCGTGTTTGAGTTGATGATTAATGGATAGGTTGGCCTACTAAGGTGGGAAATGGTAGGTGCCCGCACGACTAGTGATTTGGGTCGTGAAAAGTTAGTTTCAGAACCCTAGGTTACTCGGACTATAAGTACAAGAGCATGTCTAGTAGAGTCTTGCGGATTGGTACGATGAGCTCCGTACTTATCTGCGAGAGGCTATGGGACATTTAAGAAACTTCAAATTCTTTTATTCTTTCGTGCTACTTTATTGAAATTGGTATCTAGAATATTTGAATTGGTAACTGATTCACTTCTATTCTCTCACCGATGGTGAGGACTCGAGCTACCATTGCTGGGGATGAGGCGCCCGAGACCACTTCTGGGGCCAGCACGCGAGGACGAGGATAGGCTAGAGGCCGTGGCCGGGCTAGAGGTGGGTGCTACTGCACCACTTAGGGGCGAGGCACCTTTGGCTAGACAGGGGCGCGCTAGATCAGCTTCTCTAGAGCTCAAGCCAGAGCGTCACCTAGAGCGCCAGCCCGCACAAGAGCATACAACTGGGGGAGGGATGGGCCAGCCAAGACTCACCCTGAGGTTATGTCCTATCCAGTATTTTAGGATACTATGGTCCGTATCCATCTACATCTAGATGGCTAGCATGCTGTGGGTAGTTCTACTACTCCAGGTGGGTCACTGGACCGAGCGAGTAGAGCATAGACTGCGCGCGAGGACGAAACCGGGGATACGGCCACCGTCGCCATGGCACCGCGCATTTATGGGATTCCAGTCCCTGTAGCTCTTCTGAGGACCTTAGCTGGCTAGGTCTTGACACTTAGGGATTAGGAGCTTGTTGGCAGATTCTTAAAGATGGAGCCGCCTAGATTCCTTGGTACGCTTAGTGAGGACGCGTATGAGTTCATTATGGATTTGCATGAGAGATTGTACAAGATGGGCATTGTGGAGTCGCATGGTGTGGATTATGCATCTTTTACGGCTTCGCGGGGACGCGAAGACTTTGGTGGAGGTCTTTTATTGATTGCACGCCAGTAGGGTCGCCTCCACTATCTTGGGTACAGTTTCACCAGGTCTTCTTTGAGAAGTACGTACCCCGTACTTTGAGAGATCAAAGAAGGGATGAGTTTATCCACTTACATTAGAGGCATGTGTCGGTGGTCGCGTATGAGGCTCAATTTCTATTCTTGGCAGCTATGCAATTGTTACACCTCTTAGTTTTGCTCGTCGAATTCACCGTATGTTAGTCGCCCTAGTCTTGGACATCAGGGTTATCTTCAAGAGTGTACGATCCTAGGAATGTCTACCTTATGTATAAGTGAGTTTGAAACCATGATTGTCAAGTATTGGAAGGCTTAGAGGTAACGAATCGAAGAAATTTAGGTTGTCGAAACTTCGAGAGAACTTTCAGAATTCTGGACAGGATTTTTTGCCCAACTTGAGAGAGGTATATCTCCTAGCATATGAGGAAATGCATAACCTATTTAAATTCAAGTTCAGAGAGTTTCCTTACCAATGAAACTGACAGATTACAAATCTAAGAAGTACGGTGCAAGTTACGGCCCATGTAATTTTTGGAGGATGGATCACGTACCTGAAATTGAGATTCTAGAAATTGACATCCTAGGTACGGGATGAAATTACGGGATGTACAAAAATGTACGGCCCGTACTTTGAGTCGGTGGAGAATTGTCCTTGGCCTATAAATTGATTTCCACGACTTGGTGCTCATTTATATCATAAAAACAGAACCTTAGTGACCCTTTAAACTCTCTCAAGTCATCCATAATCATCCCAACTCATTACAAGAGAGGATCAAACTTTGAAACCTCAACTCGTTCATAGAAGGTGTTTGTTCTTTCTTCTAGTTGGAGTTATGGTAACTTAGTGTTGAAGTAAGTTGTGCGGGATGAAGTTCTTGAAGCTATAAGGTATGTTCTTCATTCTATATTTTATTTGAGTTGATTTGGAGGTTTAACAAGTCTTAAAAGTGAAGAGAATCATGGTGGAAAGGTCATAAGGTATTGTGTTGAAGTTATGGGCTATGGACTGATTTTGAAAGGAAGTCTTGGACTGATTGGAGTCTAGTTTGAATGTAACCTCTTCTCTATGTTGTTGTTGATGTTGCTATTGATGTTTTGGAATTTTATGGAAGTAGATAATATAAGGGGAAATGCTGTCCGAATTCCATTAACTTACCTACTAGTTTAACTTGACCTTATAAGTATTTCAACAACTTAACCTTAGTGTGAATCATCTTGAATGTAGATTTACAAGCTCGGGAAGATAGATGTTGAGTGGTTAAGTAGATGACGAGGTATGTTAAAGCTAACTCTTCTGTCATTTTTGGTATGATCTATAACAAAATGTAAGTCATTCCATGATGATTATACTCTTAGATTTCCTAGAAGCTTATGCTCTTGACCTTTTTATGATGTTATTGATCTTGTCTTATGGTTTTTGATCTTACCTTATGGTCATTGATCCCTCAAGGTGAGATGTGTTGATGATGTTAGTTCCATAATGGTAATAGGAGGTATATCGACCCTATGACACTCCAATAGAATCGTAACACCTCTTTGTGCTCTCGTGCATGCATTATATATATGTATCTATTTTACTACACCGAGCCGCGCTATAGTCGGTTGGGTACTGCACCCATTGTGCACACCATTGTAGTTGGGTACTGTATGATGATGATAGCCCCAAAGTGTGTCTTAATGATGATGATGCAGCCCCACTATGTGTCTTATATATATGTATATGTTTTTAAAAGAAAGCATGCATGCCATACGCCCCAGTGGCATTTAGATGTACAGGTTGACTCTCTACCTTATGTCACATTCATGTCATTATTATGTTACATTCATG
>NW_026714079.1:0-30362 GCF_029784015.1 Lycium ferocissimum | reverse complement strand
AACAACCAAGCTACAACATCAACAATCAATTCGAAGTGTATTCTAACATTAATAGCTCTTTCTACATAACTTCAACAACATTCATAATATACTTTCTTCAACTACTTACGATCAAACTAATATCAACGTTTACATATTTGATTACCAATCCAAACCCATTCAAACCATATACAAGATCACTTCAAGCAATCCATACAATATTTCCAACAACCCAAATATTGTTCCATCTTACCCGAAATTGTCTCCAAGCCCAAGAACCACACCAAACATATTCTTTCCTTCCAAATTCATAATTTACAACATTAATCCACATTAACAATACAATTCTCCTAACTACAAAAATTACATAAAATTCGCATAAATTTCCAAATCATCCCATAACCAACATAACATTATTCTAAGTCGTTAAACTTGCATTTCTCATTATAAAATCCATGACGACAATAACTAAAACGCTAACGACGATTTGTTAATTCACAACTACACTAATGGGGCCTATTCGGCCAACACCACTTCCACTCACAAAAATTATTTTCATTCTTTTCTTCACTCTCACAACCATCAAGACATGCTAATTAGAATTTATTCATTACCTTTAACACAATATACATACACACGGCCAAACCCATATTTACAACCTCAACTCCAACTTAATTTCTATCATAAATTTCTTCCTTTTTATCATGCTACAACACATATAAACCGCTTATAACACATAAAACAAGATTGAAACTCACCTTTCTTCTTCAACTTTACAACTTGCCTTAAGTTGGTAGATAGAGAAAACGAGTAGACTATTTCCCGAAACAACGACTCCACGTTACTTAGCACCCATGAATTGGTAGGAAAACTAGAAGAAATTATTTTTTTGGAATCAATTTTTGGACTTGAATTTTTCAAGCTTATGGTCGTGTATGGCCTTTCTTTCTCCTCCAAGCTTTCTTGATTTCTAGAATGAATTGTTGGACAAGATGACTAAGTCATCTTTTAATTCCCTTATAAAATAAATCCATGTGGCCATGGTCCACCATTAAGTGGCCGGCCATCTAGCCCCTCTATTTTATTTTTATTTTTTGAATTTTCAACTTTCCAAAAATGGCATATTTACTAAAAATGGAAAATTCCTCCAAGTGTTTCTTTAACATTTTCAAGACATTGAAACCATACACAATTTAAGCCTTTAAAACAAACGAAAGTCTCTCGGGATAGCCTTGTCCCTAACTTCTCATAATTCTCTCAAGTTGTCCCGTTACTCAAAATACGAGATATAACAAAAAATCTCCCATGTATGTTGTACATCCTTATTGGTGAGGTTCTGAAGTGACTTGATATGCTCTAAAGTCTTGATTGATGCATGTCCAAGTCTCAAGTGCCATAGCTTCCCATCGTCTTTGCTAGCATTGGATCTTGCAATTTATCAGTACGTAAGCGCATGTCTTCTTAATATGTACAGACCATCCCTTTCTTTACCAATCCCCATCACTTTGTCAGTATAGAGTTCCTGAAATAAGCAAAAATCTGGGCAAAAGGACATTGAACAACCAAGTTCCCTACTCAGCTTGGACACTGACAATAAATTGAACTTGAAGTTTGGCACATGTAGTACTTTTTTCAATTTATGTCTTTCCAAAATTTGTGTACTGCCTACTCCTTCTATATGACATTTACTTCCTGTTAGCACTTGTACTGCATTATTACTATGATCTTTTAACTTTTTAATAGCATTCAAAAGATCTTTACTAGGTGTGATATGATGTGTTGCTCTACTATCTACTATCCACTCATAATCACAACCTGCTTTTGTCAATAATGTAGTAATACCTGCCATGTTTGCAACACAATTTCCTGTTCCTGTTTTGTCCATTCTGTCTACTAGATCACTATGTTGCTCTTCAGAGTGATGGTTAACAAAGAATGGCTCCTCCACTAGTTGTTGCCTCTGCTTCCTTAGTGAAATGAGCAGTTGGTCTGTTGTCTTCATTAGGCCTGAAATTACCAGTTCCATGCTTGTATTCATCATTCCCTTTCCTTTTGCTTTTAAAATCAGCTGGATATCCCACCAATCTATAGCATTTCTCTGTAGGATGATTTCTGAAATCATACACTTCACAAGCACCAAACGTTTTAGGCTTGAAGTTCTGTGCTCTACCAGCTAGCAAAGTCAGTGCTTCTCTAGTTTGGTCCATTATGTCACACCCTAATTTCCGATAGGGCATGATGGGCACCCGACCCTTACTTAGGGCCGAGCGAACCCGTTGATTCTCGTGATACATATAATCTTACTGGGCCCTTATATCATGAAAGGAATGCATAAAGAAAGTTTTTCAAGAACAACATACTATTCATCTTTCTCGAATCAAGTAAAATCGGTAAACATATGAAATATGCAACAAAATGCATAATGACACATCGGCTTACATAGCCATTTACAAAACTAACATATCATACACTCGACTACGTCTCGCAAGTCTCTAACATAACCCAAGATACCACAACACGATACTGCTCGACTCGAAGACTCCTAGGAAGAAATGGGGCTCGCCAATCCAGCCGGAACATCTCCTACTCATCTGCATACACCCGCGTGGCATGAAACGCAGCCCCCCGAAGAAAAGGGGTCAGTACGGAATATGTACTGAGCATGTAAAGCATGAAACACAGTAAACAGAATCATACTGAGATAAGAAGTATAGGAAAATCATGAGGTTTGCCTTGAAACATAAATCATGCGTGTCAATATCATATCAAATTCATTATGAAACTAGAAACATAATTAGAAAATCATCTTGTACATATGCATAGATATAACGTGCCCCGGCCCTCTAGTGAGGGACACGTAAGTAAAATCATCATATACATGTACATATATATATATATACCGTACCCGCCCTCTCTGAGGGACTCGGTGAAGTAATCATCATAGCATCATGTCATTATATACATCATGTCATCATATATATATATATATATATATATATATATATATATATATATATATATATATATACCGTATCCGCCCTCTAGTGAGGGACTCGGTGAATAGAATCATCATATGCCATCCTGGCCGCCGTCCCCACATCATCACATCATCATGTCATCACATCATCATATCATCATATATATATACCGTACCCGGCCCTCTAGTGAGGGACTCGGTGAACAATGCAGTGGAGTGTGCACGAATACGTACCCGGCCCGGGACTCGGTGAAAGACATATTGAGCTTTGCACGAGCAGAGTAGTGAGAAACCATATGCACATAAATCATCATCACAGACTCAATGGATACGTAAGTAGTCGACACTCGAGAGTTAAAACGGTAATCATGTTAAGTTCTTTCAAAAAAAAGTCGTTAGGACTATACAAAAGAAAATCTCGGGGACCACGGATATGCATCAACCAATCCGGGCCCGCCCATGAAAGTTAGAGTCATTATACGTTATAGGATCATTTTACGGACATATATATCAAAGCAATCCGGTTCCGTCTATGAAAGTTACGGGCATTTATAGACATAGGATCTTTTAAGAACAAAATTCTTTTTGCAACATTGAAATTCAATCATACATAAGACTTAAGGACCATAGTCCGACCATATGAAGAATGTCAACATCAAAAAGCAAATAAGAATCATAACATGCTCGGAACTTAAGAATGGAGTCACCTAAGGCACAAACCATGTCATACCTTAATCCCGTCTAAGACATGCCAAAAGAAGGAAAGAGTAAGCTTTACATACCTTGTCCACTCCGTAAGCTAATCCAAACTAAGTCTCGGCTTCCTAAAATCTACAACAAAATCATTAAATACTAACATTAGCTACGGTGCACTTAGGAATTCAATCCCGAGTGGCACTTAATTCTACGTAAATTTGGGCGGATTTCCCCTTGTTTATATGCCTAGCCCGAATTCTAAATTCAGAACCAACAACATCAACAACAATACCAATAGTATTAACATCATATCCAATACCGACGTATGCCATAAAACGTTAGCCGCTTTGTTTTCTAAATTTCTCAACCAACCAAATTTGCGATATAACTATTTAATAATTTTATTTCCGTAAAGGAGCTCGGAATTCATATGAACAACATCAATAACAACAACCTTCACATTTTACAAGTTAAATACATTTATTTTCATCCAAAATTCTCTTCAAATCTCCTTCCATAATTCACAACACCAACAAACGAATTTATCAGGCTATTCCCTCCGTGCTAATCCGTTAAAATTCTAAATAAACTCGTTAACAATGAAAAGGAACCGTATTCATACCTTAAGCATGCAGCCCCCACGTTATCACTCTTCTCCTTGGTTGATTTTTAGCTCAAATTGAAGACAACGCGGCAGTACAACACTTTTCTCTTCATGGGCTTCGGAATTCGGGGCTCAGAATTCGGTCAAAATTGGTTTTTCTTCTCTCCAAGGCTCTTCTCTCTCTCTTTCCAGAATTTTCTGGTGTTCTTGGTCTAAAAAATGAGAGGAAAGGGCTGAAATTTCACTTAAATAGGCATGGGTCATGGGCCTAACCCGATTGGGCCCCGTTTGGGCCTAGCCCACTGACCTTTCCGTCTTAAAACGTCCATATCTCCTTATCCCGATGTCACCTGTGGGCCCACGACCTATGGTTGGAAAGATAATTCAATTATCTACAACTTCTATCTTTGGTGTTTTCTAAATTCCAAACTTATAATACCGTTTCTGCCCCTCGAAGTCAGATCACCCGAAAACGTTACTTAAAAATATTTGTTTGGAGGACTTCCACTTTGATTTGGCTCAAGGGTCCTTCTTGATTTATGTTTAACTTCACATATGTGATTCATATAAATTGTCGCATGTCCCAAAAAAATCTCAATGTGTGGGCCCCACCTCAGCTTGCGAATAATCCGACGTACAAAAATACGAAATATAATACTCGTCAACGTGAGTTTAAATTATGAAGCAACAACATGATTGTCAATTTTTAAGCACGTTAATAAGGTCCTTCCAATTGGTTGGAATACTAGAAGAAAATATTTTTTTGATCACTATTTTTTGGGCTTCAATTTTTTGACCACCATGGCCGAATGGCTCTCTTTCTTTTCTCTCCAAGTTTCTTGAATTTTCTAAGGGTGAGAATGATGAAGATGATTTAATTAGTCATCTTCTAATCATATATATAAAACATCCATGTGGCCCATGGCCCACACCCATGTGGCCGGCCACTTGGCCATTTTTATTTCATGGATTTTAACTTTCAATATTCACTTTTAACCCCAAATTTTTCCTTAATATTCCATGCCATTAAAATCATAAGAAACTTATGTCTTAAAACAAAGTCGTAGTTAAAAGTCTCTACTTCGCCTCTCGGAATAGTCTTGTCCTTAACTTATCATGGTTAACTCGGATTGTCCCGATATACGAAATACGGGATATAACACATTACACCTAGAGTTCTTTGACTTTCTTCTTGTGCTACTATAGCATAAGCCTCATTAACAGTTATAACTGGCTTCTTAGCAAGTATATTACTCTTTATAGTGCTATAACTCTCATTTAATCCCATTAGAAATTGCAAGAATCTCTGAGACTTCAAATGTACTACATATTCAGCAGATTCTCTACACTCACATCCAGGTAATGGAATCATCACATCGAGTTCAGCCCACAAATCTGTCAATTTTGAATAGTAGTGTGTTATTGAGTCAGTACCTTGCTTCGAAGATGCAATCTCAGTCCATACATGATATGACCAATTTAGATCACTTCTATCAAATTTCTCAGCAAAATCCAACTAGATTCTCTTTGCATTTGAAGCATACATTATTCCAGGTAGTAATTCGCTTGTAACTGTGCTTGCAATCCATGATATAACAATCGCATTGCATTTCTCCCATTGTTCTTCTAATGCTCCTTTGTACGGAGCCTTCACACACGTTCCATCAATGAATCAAAGCTTTCCTTTTCCCTTAAGTGCCAACTTCATCGATCTGCTCCACAAGGCGTAGTTTTCTGGCCCTTTGAGTTTCATCGGGATAAGTATGACACTTGGTGCATCTGAAGCTTGGAGATAAAGTTGATGATTGTAGTCTAAGGCTATTACTCCATTGACTGCTGCTGAGTCTTCAGTTATTTCCATTAATGGCAGAATTCGAGCTTCAAATTCGAATTTCTATTTTTTTGTATCTCGTTTGTATTTCTTGTTACACCTTAAAAAAATTCAAGTCATTTGCGTTGTAAGTAAACCAACGTAAGCCCGGAGAGGTTATGGAACCCTTATAAGGTTAAGAAAGACTTGTAACAAGTGCTAAGCAAGTGTCTAAAGGTTTCGAGATCAAGCAAATCGAAGAATTAAGTTTGTCAAAATTTTGGAAAAACTTGGCAGAATTTTGGACCAGAAATTTTGGTTCAACTTTAGAGAGATATATCTCCTAGAATACGAGAAGTCATGGAATGAATAACCTATGTAAATTCAAGTTCAGAGAGTCTTTTTTCCAATACAACTGGCAGATTGAAATTTGGAGAAGTGTGGAGTAAGTTACAAGCCGTCGGAAAAAATACTGTCGATGTGCGAGGTGATGGAACCGACCTTTGGGGGTTATAAAAACCCCACTCCACCCATTATCCACCATTATATAACCTTCTATCACCTCTGCATACCTCCATATACTCCTTCCAAGATATTTTACTCACTAGATCATTAGTCACTCCAATTTGTACGCTAATTAGCTCGGGAAGCTTGTGGCAACATCATAGCTATTGTTGCAATTGAAGCTATGAATGTTAAGCTTGGAAACAAGGTTTTGGATTTAGAGTTTCTGGACTGGAAAAGGTATGTTTTTCATCTTGACTTTGGTATTGAGTTGTTTTGGAGGATTTTAATGGTTTAAAATGAAGGAATAAAGGTCGTAGTTTGATATGTTGATGTTGTTGGCTTATGGACTGATTTTTAAAGGAGGTCGCGGACGGATTTGTATATGTTTGTCATGTAGCGTCTTGATTATGTTGTTGTTGATGTTGTTATTGATGTTTGGGAGCTGTTTTGGAAATGGTTCGGAGTAAAGGATATAAAAGAAATGCTGTCCGATTTTCGTTAGCTCATTTATTAGTCTAGTTTGATCTTATGAAAGTTTCAATAGCTTGACCTTGGTATGAATTATCTTGAATATAGATTTACAAGTTCGAGAGGATAAGCATTAAGTAGTTTAGAAGACAACAAGGTATGTTAAGGCTGTCCCTTTTCTTTCTTAAGGCATGATCCTGTTGTTATGAACTTTCACAAATGATGTCCATAATGATTCCTCTCATAGAAATGCTAGAAGCTTACATTCTTGATGTTCTTATGATATTATTGATATTGGTCTCACCTTATGATTATTGTTCCTTCAAGGTGAGAAATGCCAATGATGTTAGCTCCATGATGGGAATCAGAGGTATAACGAACTTTCGTCACTCCGATGAATTCAGAAATGTGTTCTCAATGAATGTTTTGTAAGACATGAATAGTATGCTAGTTATGAGATCCCTAACGAGGTACTTAATGCTAGAAGATAGGCTTATGATGCAGCCAGGAATTGACTAAGGTTTAGTTAATCGGAAATGTCATGACCCAAACCGATGGGTCATGATGAATGCCTGACTTCCACTGATCAGACACCCTCATATTCGTACCTGGATCTTACTGAACAATAGGGTGGCCCATATATGACTTATAACTGAACTGTACTGACTTTTGTAAGAACAATATAATAGACTCTGCGTCAAGAACTCACAATCAATATATATACATACGTGCTGAAGATAACAGTGCAAGCTAACTTGGCTGCTACATATCTTCCACAACAAAATCGGCTGACAAGGCTACATAACATCCCAACTACATACAACTGTCTACAGACCTCTAATGGAGTACAAAACTGTAGAAAGGATGGGACAGGGCCCCGTCATACCCATATATACATATTGAAATAGCATACCAAAATGAATTGCAGCTCTGAACCAAGTGGAGCGCACTGACTACTGCTGAGTGGAAGTCCTACTGAGCTGGACCGCCTGTCTGTCTACCTGAACCTGCGAGCATGAACGCAGCCCCCCGAGCAATAGGGGAGTCAGTATGAATAATGTACCGAGTATGTAAGGCATAAGAACAACATGTACATAAGAATCATGAAAGATATCTGAAACATGAAAGCTAATCTCAATATATACTCTGAATAACTGAAAGTGCCTCTGCGGCGTATGATATGCATACTTCCTTTCAAAACTATATACATATATCATAGTATATCCGCTAGTGCTGTGGAACGTACAGCCCAATCCATATATCATGTCATCCCGTGTCCGGGGTAATCTCATAATCTGCCCACTGCAGTGGTGTGCACATCTACGTGTCTGCCCGACCGACTATAGCGCGGCGCGGTGTAAGAAAATAGCTGTATATGCATATATAAATGCATGAAAGACTCATAAAAGAATGTTCTGAACTCCTCAGGGTAACATAAGAAGCTAGTATGTCTAGTATGTCAATATGATAAATCTCTGGAAACTGTAAATATGGAACATATGAAATCAAGGATACAATGAATCCTATACTGTCTAGGAATAGAGTCTTTGGAACTCGCTCGTTTACTTCTTTCGTTCGTATCATAAGGATCATGCCAAAATGAATAAAAGGGATAGCCTTAACATACCTGGAAATATATCTAACCGTCCAACATCTACTCCTCAAGTCCGTAGGTCTACAATCAAGATGATAATATAACGATTAGACTATTTACACCACTTACAATCTAATTTGTATACGAATGGAACTTAACGAAATTCGGGCAGCATTTCCCCTATAATCATTACTCCAATCCAATTCTAAAACAGCCCATAATATGCACAACATCACCAACAACAACAACAACATCAAAATAGCAATATAACCAAGTAAGAATCTTCCCAAAAATCTCATCAAAAACAGCCCACAAGGCAATTATATCAACAAACTAGTTTATACTTTAGTAGCACCATTTCCGTCACCTTAAACTAGGGAATTCTTCCATATCAACTTAACTAACATGAGTAGAGGATAGGACATACCTTAAAATCCATTAAAATACTAGCTCCAAGCTTTCAAAATCAGCCACACAATAAGGCAACAATACTATAATGATCTTCCTACTAATTCTCAACTTTTTTTAGGTGAACACTTAATTAAATTTGATGAAATTTATCTTGAAGATTTTGGAGGGTTTCTAAGGAGTATTAGGGTCTGCTTGGATGAAGAAATGAGGAATAAATCGTATCCCAACTTAATATAGCAAAATGAGAAGGTGGCCATCGCACGGTGGCGTCGAACCGTTTGATGACGGCGTCGACATTCTGCCATTGACCATGCCACAGCACCTGATTCTCAGGTGGCTGGGCGTCGACTTGGTTCTGAGCACCGTCGACGTGTTGACGGGCGTCAACTTGCACCATCAAGTTGCACTATGCATTTTTCCGTTTCATCGTCGTTTAGTTTAATCTCTAATCCTTCCAATACTTGTAATACTTAAACTTAGCTATTCGTATACAAGAGTTATACTTGTCTAATATCCCATAACCGTGAAGATAAATCTTAAAACTCGAGGCCGAGATGATTAACATACTATAGACTAATGACGTATCGAAATGGGAGATGTAACAGGAAAGAAGTCTTAATGGCCCGGAAATGTGTTTATAAGTCTTATGTGATCATGTAGGCATCAACAGATAAGTAGTGACCATCACGGGTGTATAAGAGTTACTATGTTAGTTATAAAATCCCTAATAGGGCATATGATATTAGAAAGTAAAGTTCATGACGTATTTGCGAGGCAGTCAAGGTTGGGTCAATTCAGAAGGCATTCTAACAATTTAGAAGTACGTTTATAAGACTAAGGGTTACATATAAGCTAATAGATAACGGACGAACACTAGAAGTGTATAGAGGGTACCTATAGGGGATATTTGGATCGGGCTGCACGCTCCGCAGCATATGCATTCATATTTGGATCGGACTACACGTTCCGCAGCACATGCATTTATATTTGGATTGGGTTGCACGTTCCGCAACACATGCATTCATATTTGGATCGGGCTGCACGTTCCGCAAAGACATGCATTCATATTTGGATCGGGCTGCACGCAAAGACATGTATTCATACTTGCATCGGGCTGCACGTTCCGCACATATGTTCGGATAATGTTATGATAATAAGCTAGCCAAGGCCATGGTAGGGTATATAGACATAGTGGAGATTGCAAGAATATGAAGAGGTATATATATGTATGCTAGATTTACATCGGTAGCTCAGAAGTGCCAGGTTGATTCTTATCCTTCTTCTTTACAGTATATGTTTATTATGTTTCATTTTCCGCCTTACATACTCGGTACATTATTTGTACTGACGTCCCTTTGCTTGAGGCGCTGCGTTTCATGCTCGCAAGTCTTGAGATATAAGTTAACGGATCTCTCAGTAGGATACCAGCTCAGCAGGCAGGGTCGGGGCACCCCACTTGCTCCGGAGTTGGTCTGTGAGTCAGCATAGTTGCATATGCATTTGCATGGATATGGCAGGGCCCTGTCCTGGCCACGTTATGTCATGTAACCTAGTAGAGGCTTGTAGACAGATATGCAAGACAGATATGCAAGACATATATGCATAGTTAGAAGTCCTATGGTCATCTCGGTCTATACTCTATTGTATCATTACTATGGATAGCCTTGCCAAAGATATGTACTTGAGATTAGTTTGATGACGTATGTATATTATCTTTTGGGATTGTGTCCCATACAGATTATGGTATTTATGAGTCAGCTTTATGGCCCACTCAGGTATGATTATGTGATGTATGTATGTTTAGTGATGCTCGGTATGTTAGCTCCGGGTGCCCGTCATGGCCCTCCGGTAGGATCATGACATTTCTTTTTTC
This sequence comes from Lycium ferocissimum, assembly GCF_029784015.1. Classification (NCBI taxonomy): domain Eukaryota; kingdom Viridiplantae; phylum Streptophyta; class Magnoliopsida; order Solanales; family Solanaceae; genus Lycium; species Lycium ferocissimum. The sequence continues at coordinate 19,443 of NW_026714079.1, read as the reverse complement.
TCTTATCGGTTTGATCGTGTTACTTGCTCTGATACCATGTTAAATTCAGTCATGAAAGACTGATTTTCATGAAGAACTTGTGATTCAATTACATTGATCTAAATCGTGTGGAAGAAGAAAAAGAAGAGAAGATATTTTTGTTGATATATGAAAATGAAGGTGATATACACCTTATTTATACAGCCTCTACATGTGCACTTCACTTTTGCTATTAACAAACTAACTTTTAAAACTCCCACTAACTTCTTAATTAGTACTCTCTAACAACCTCTAACAAACTATCCTAGTTAGCAACTACCAATTCAATAGATTGATAGAATTCCCTACCTCTAACCAGAAGTCTCGGGTTCAAGCTATGGCTATGGAAAAATCCCGTTAAAGGAGTATTTTCCCCTTAAATGAGTCTTACGCGACGATGCTAATCTGAATGAGCCAATGCGAATATCAAACACCGAGTGAAACCAAAAAAATAAATGCAAAAGATCATAGTAGGTTTAAAAAGAAATCTCTTAGTTACTCCCACGAGGCACTAACAATCCTCATTTAATTAGTTATATCAACCCAAAACTATCTAAACAATCTAGACATAACAACAAATAGTCAAAACTCAAAATGCTCAATACAAATTCCGAAACATACCATAGATAATATGATGTGAAGAACGTCATGCCCCAATTTCAAAATGGCCGCAAATGTCACATCCCAAGTTTGAAAGGCATGTCATCGACATCCGATGCATTAAACTTTTATCACGCAAACCATAAATGCTATACAACCCATTCATAAACATTGCTAGCACAACTCATGAACAAAATGAATATATTACAAAAATTATCTTTATATAATATGTGATATCAATAAAACCCATATGTGTCACAAAGACTGCACCATTACATAGTTACAATCACCCGTGGTATGTCTAAAGGATTCACTATGATGTACAAAAGAGTGACTATGCCACCATCAATAAGTATTTTTATAAAACATGAAATCATTTATCACGTTTCATTTCAACTCACAATAGAACAACAATGCATCAAATTCACAAAACATGCGACACACACTCACTTGCCCCCACAACATGATTTATTCGGTTCGATTCTGATCAAGTCATGACCTGCACTCAATATCTTAACTTAATCAAGTGAACCTTCATGACTTATCTATTTCTTCTTAAACATGAACCTCCATGCAACTCAATGCAATTCTTAAGAAAACTTAGAATATAATATGATATTACTACTATATATGAGTGAGAATCAAAACGTTTTGTAGTCCTCACATAGAACTTTGATCCAATGAAACTTTTACATGTGGCTTTTGTGTCTTTTTTCTAATTGCATATTCTTACTTTTTTTTTTTTTATGAAATTTCACTTGGGCCTTTGTAATTGGTTAATGTTATATTAACTTTTTATGATTTATTTTTTGCTCCTTATTAAATTATTTTTACTCCTTTATCTCAAAATAACCCCACTTGTGGAATTTCACTTGGTATGTTGTTATTGTTGTTGTATCTCAAAATATTTGTCACGTTTCACTTCTCGAGAGTCAAATAACATAAATTTTAACAAATATGTTAAGAATCTTTTCACTATATTGATAGGAGAATTGCAATTTATAGTATTTTCTGTATATTTTGAATATCTAAATTTTAATTTTAAAATACTAAATTAATCCAACTCAATTTAGCTTTGAAATTAATTAATCTGCCTTTATATTTTGGGACGAAGACAATATATTATTTGTCTTTATACATTCTAGTAAAATTTGGGCAACTTTGGAGCCAAATTTTCTTTTACAACTGAAACTGTTATTAGGTATTACAATATCTTTTATCCTTAAGCCTCAAATATTTTTCTTCTTTAGAGGCCTCATATGTGCTTATAAAGATCTGACCTAAAACTATTTTTAAATATACTTTTAAAATATTTTACTTTATTAATGTACTTTAGTTACTCCCTCTGTGTCAAAAAGTTTGTCATGTTTCAGATTACAAGTGTCAAATGATATTTTCTTTGACCATAATATTTTTAAATATTTTCTAAATATGTTGAATTGTTAATCATCACTTATAGTACTTTTTGTGTGGTTTCTAAATATGTAATATTAATTTTAGAAATAGTACTTTTTGTGTGGTTTCTAAATATGTAATATTAATTTTAAAAAAATTAAAGATTCTAAGTCCGAATTCACGCCAACCATTAGGTTTCTAAATATGTAATATTAATTTTAAAAAAATTAAAGATTCAAAGTCCGAATTCACGCCAACCATTAGTTAGTTTGACTTTCGTAATCTGAAACATGTTAAACTTTTTGGAACGGAGGGAGTATGATTTACTTATATTTTTGTAGGATCATTAGGTTAATTTGTGTAAAGATTCCGAATGAAGGTTATAAATATTGTAGAATAATTTGAAGTTATTGGAATTTTTTATTGTTGTGTTAGATGATTCTTGAAGATGAAAACACCAGTTTTGTTAATACAAGTGAAAATAAAATACATTATTAAAATCTTAAATGAGTTCAAGATAAGTGCAAAATGAGTTTGAAGTAGGGTGGATCTAGAGTGCCGACAACGGTTTCGATCGAACCCAGTAGCTTTGGTTCACAAACTTTGTATTTAAACAATAAATTATTAATTTTGTATTGAATAACTTTAAAAAATAAGAATTCAGAACCCATAAATTTCAAATGTTGGCTCTACATCTGAATTGAAGTAAATAATTTAATTAATAATGAAGGTTAAAATGTTTAAGAGTAAGCCCGGGCCTCGTGAAACTAGTAAATAATGAATAAATCTAAAATTGTTCTTTTTTTCTTTCTTTCTGAAACTGTAACATTTTATGTCAAAATAAGTCCATTTTATTATGTGCAAAACTTAATGCAAACATGAAAATCGTAATCCAATTAACATTGTTTATGAAGTCTCTAACAAAGAATTGGTGGATTTGCACCACATATGATTCCCTCGGCACCCCTCAATTAAATAAATAAATAACTTAATACTGAGGCTGACAATTTGTTCTTGTGGAAATTAAAGTGGAGCTCACCAATAACTATTGAAGTGATAGAATGTCCTATAACTATAATCTGCTATTCTGTAATACCTGCACCTACATTAACAAAAAACCAAATACGTTCCCACAAAGAGAACGTACGTCAATACATTAACTATCGTAAAAAATGCATTAACTATCGGCACTCAGTGAGTACCAATAATCTCCATTCTCCAAAGTAAAGCTTGAATAAGACTTTAAAGAAACATGAATGCAAGAACATTAAAATCTGAAAACATCAAATGTTTAAATAGTGAAACATCTATAATGAAATAGTTCTTAAAGATTTTCTAAAAGCAATGTTTATTCTTTTCTTTCTTTTCTTTTCTAGGGAGTGCTATTTGATTTTGACATTCTCTTTTCTGTTTTGTCACCATATGATCAGGATAACGTATGATACTAACCCGATCCACGGGTTTCATCCATGGAAATGTAATCCATAAGCTTAGGAATCCAATTTTATACTCCCTCCGTCCCATATTACTTGTCCACTTTCCACTTTACATGTCCTTTAAGAAATCATAAATAAAAGTATACATTTACAAAGAGATTATCATTTTCTCTCTCCAATAAATTGTACTCTAATTAAAACTGGTTCCTTTTAAAAACAATTAATGTTAAGGTCAAAATAGGAAAATTTTAATTAATTCTATCATGGTTTTGTAAATGAACAAGTATTTTGGGACGAATATTTTTAATAATGTGGCCAACTAATATGGGACGGAGGGACTAATAAAACTCTCATTTTGGAAGTTCATATTTCCTCTTTTAGTCTTTTAGCGTTAGGTCAAAACCCCCAATTTAATATCTACATTACCATATTTTTCATGGCTTGAATCCTATGCAAATTGAGTATGATCATAGGACTAGTGTAAGAAATCAATACCTCAATAGTTGGTTTAAACTCTACTCTTTTGGAATCCAAGATCGAGAGGCCTTCATTTATTGCCAAAAATAGCTACCATCCCAAAAATCGATTTTTAATAAAGCACCAACAATTGCTTAAATGCAAAATTGGTATGGAACACCTCCGAGCTCCTCTTGTCTCATCCCAAACCATGCTGACAAATTCCGAAACACTTAGGTAACATAAACAAGTATTCGTGACATGAATTAGATCACACTTGCTAGGGATTGAGTTGTTACATTGCTTATGTTAAAAAAAAGTATAATATAATCACTACAAGAAAGTATAGAAATCGCAACAAAATTTTTTATATTTAGCAAGAACTTAGTTTTATTGTTGACAAATGATTTTTTTGTTGCCAAAAAATTTAATTTTGTTGCCATAGTATTGATTATTGTTGCAAAAAGAACTTTTGGCAACCAAAAAAAAAAGTTCGCAACGTTGTTAACAATAACGGCCACAAAAGTCACGAACAAATTTTTTTTTTTTGTTACTAAAAGTACTTTTTGCAACAATAATCGATATAGGGCAACAAAAAAAAATTTGTTGCCAGATATATTTTTTCTTGTAGTGAATGGTGGTGTACTAAACCAAAAACAGAGTTCATAAGATGATTTTTCAAGATTATTCTCATTGGCATCTGTTGTAAAATTTAGAAAAGTAGATGTTATTTTACATATGGAACTCATAAGATACTTTTGTACAAAAGGATGGAACACCAGATGTTTTGGACTATCAAGATACCCCTTAAATTGGCTTTTCCTACTTGTGATTTGAATTCTATTTGGAGTGAGCTCTATGAAATTACTGAAAATGCTTAAAACTACATCTGTAGAAAATTATTGTTTTGGCATAGACCACATATTGGTAGGGTTAAAATTAATAGAGATTGGAATTCCATGGCTAACAAAGTTTGAATGGGAGGTATTGGTGCATATTGAGCTAGATTTGGTGTAAATTGGTGCATGGGTTATAATGGCTGCATATTTGAAGGGTCCGGAACCAAAATAACCCCAAAAAAAAGGGTATGAATCAAAATACCCTGGTGAAAAAAACGATATAAGATAAAGTACCTTTAACGATGAAAATCGTACGCTAAAGGACTTAACGGAGACGGACCCGGTAGTCCTTTAATGCATGATTTTCATGCTATTGGATGGTTCTTTTTTTTTTTTTTTTTCTTTTGTTCTTTCTTTCTTTCCTTTTTCCTTTCTTTCACACTTTTTTTAAGATACTTTAGCCATTGATTAATCATTTCGAGACTCCAAAACTTGAATATTTTGTATAGAACCCCGAGTATTTTTTTGCGCGCATAATAATGTAGGCAATAATGTATACAGACGCCCAGTCATTTTAGGGTTGAAAAAGTTCGTCAAACTTATGATACATAGACGTTCAAGATAAACGCCAATATTTTAGAACCCGGGTTGAAAATGGTGCGGATACATAGAGTTTTGTTTGAAAAAGCTTAAGTGTTTTCCATAGTTTTTCCATTTGACCAGCGATTAGTCGTGTGTCAAGACACCAAAACGACAACTTTTTTATATAGAACCGATATTTTTACACTATATGTCTGATAATGGATACGAACGCTCGATTTTAGTTTGAAAGTGTTTGAAAATACTTAGACGATTCGGATAGTCATATTTTATATAGAATCCTCGACATTTTTTCTCACGTAGGTTGAAAAAGGTGCCAAAATGTAAGGTTTGTTTGAAAAAACTTAGTGTTTTTCCATACTTTGACCAACGCGATTAGTCGTGTCAAGACTAAACGCCAATATTTTATATAGACGGAACTTAGTCGTGTGTCAAACGTCAACGCCAATATTTTTATAGAGACGCCCAACGACAATGCAGGTCAAGACTTATTTTATATAGAACGCCTATAAAACACTAAGTTTTTTTCAAACAAAACTTACTTCGGCACCTTTTCAACCCTTTACGACCATTCAACGTTCCTCGATGTATCGTACATTATTGCATTTGAAAAAATATCCGACTATACGTAAACCTTTTCAAACAAAACACTAAGTTTTTTCAAACAAAACATACTTCGGGCACCTTTTCAATCCCTAAAATGACTATCCGAACGTCTATGTATCCTTGATGTATTGGGCCTACATTGTTGCACGCAAAAAAAAAAATATCGTGTTCTATATAAAATATTGACGTTTTTAGTCCTGACACACGACTAATCGTTGGTCAAAGTATGGAAAACACTAAGTTTTTTCAAACAAAACTTACTGCGGGCACCTTTTCAACCCCTAAAATGACTATCCGAACGTCTACGTATCCTTGATGTATCGCCTACATTATTGCACGCAGAAAAAAATATCAGGTTCTATATAAAATATTGACGTTTCGGAGTCTTGACACACGACTAATCGTTGGTCAAAGTATGGAAAACACTAAGTTTTTTTCAAACAAAACTTACTTTCGCATCTTTTCAACCCCCAAAATGACTATCCGAACGTCACGTATCCTTGATGTATTTGGCTACATTGTTGTACGCAAAAATATCGTGTTCATATAAAATATTGACGTTTCTGAGTCTTGACACACGACTAATCATTGGTCAAAGTATGGAAAAAACACTAAGTTTTTTCAAACAAAACTTACTTCGGGCACTTTTTCAACCCCTAAAATGACTATCCGAACGTCTACGTATCCTTGATGTATCGGGACATTATTGTTATTAAAAAAAATATCGTGTTCTATATAAATTTTAACGTTCGGAGTCTTGACACACGACTAATCGTTGGTCAAAGTATGGAAAAAACACTAAGTTTTTCAAACAAAACTACTTCGGGCACCTTTTCAACCCCTAAAATGACTATCCGAACGTCTACGTATCCTTGATGTATTGGGCCTACATTGGTATTGTACGCAAAAAATATCGGAAAGTTCTATATAAAATGTTGACGTTTCGGAGTCTTGACACACGACTAATCGTTGGTCAAAGTATGGAAAAAACACTAAGTTTTTTCAAACAAAACTTACTGGCACCTTTTCAACCCCTAAAATGACTATCCGAACATCCACGTATCCTTGATATATTGGGCCTACATTATTGTACGCAGAAAAAATATAAGGTTCTATATAAAATGTTGACGTTTCGAGTCCCGACACACGACTAATCGTTGGTCAAAGTATGGAAAAAACACTAAGTTTTTCAGAAAACACTAAGTTTTTTTTAAACAAAACTTACTTCGGGCACCTTTTCAACCCCTAAAATGACTATCCGAACGTCTATGTATCCTTGATGTATTGGGCCTACATTATTGTACGCAAAAAATATCGTGTTCTATACAAAATATTCAAGTTTTGGAGTCTCAAGCATGATTAATCAATGGCTAAAGTATGTAAAAAAAAGTGTGAAAGAAAGGAAAAGGAAAGAAAGAAAGAACAAAAAAAAAAAAAAAAAAAACGTAACCATCCAATAACGCATGAAAATCATGCGTAAAGGACTTAACGGTCCATCTCCGTTAAGTCCTTTAACGCATGATTTTCATGCGTTAAAGGTACTTTTGTACGTATTTTTTTTCCTGGGGTATTTTGGTTCATACCCTTTTTTTTTGGGTTATTTTGGTTCCGGACTCCATATTTGAATTAGACTCTTGGATTATTGGAAATATGTGGAAGGAAAAACATACTAAGAATCTCAAATTAAAGCCAATAATTGGTGATATTAATTTCTTGGATTTTACTTCAAATAAATTGCACTATTTCACACTATTTTAGAGAAGCAAATCAAGTGGTTGGTGGGTTGGCCAAGCATGCTACTGTTAGGAAGACGTTAAAATATTTCACAGTTTGCAGCAACTTTCATGGAATGTTAAAGGTGCATTTCAAATTGATAAGTGACAGTTTCCGAGTATTAAAATTATATATAATAAGACCAACTTTTTTTAATAAATTTTATTCCCATTGTAAAATGAGAGTCTCCCTTATTTAGTTTTTTATAGGAACAATTGAAAAAGAGGGGGAGACCCCCCATCATAGCTTATTGTTTATAGTGATCCTATTTACCCACCTCTATATATTACACATTTGAGTTTGTTCAATCTTCTTTATAATTTAGGAAGGTATGGTGAGGCCCTCCTCATATGTATTGATTTTATGTTTACAAGTAATACAATATAGGGTTAATGTCAAAATCCCAGTGCAACCGGGTGAGTATGACCTTGGTACATGTCTTTACAAAAAATGGTCATTTCAAGTTATAAGAATTACAACGAACTGAAATCCAAATAGCCACATGCCTATTTTCACTAGTTATGATAGCAAAAAAGTACAATATTAGAAGGCATGTGATGTCAGGTGTATCCCCGTGCTAAAAAAGGTGTAGCATAATTAGCTCCATCACTAGAAAATAATTGGTGGGAAAAGAAAAAAGGATCTAAGTATTAAAGGTATAAAGATTTTGCTTTTGCAATTTTGTCAATGCTTAAAGGAAAGGCACTTTATTTTACTGTGTACAATAACAATGGCAGCTTTAATTTCTTATATTTATCAGCTTTTTGACTCAAGTTAAGTGGAACAATCCATTAGGCGACGTTTAATATACGTAATGAATTTAGAAGTTAGGTATCATTAGGCGATGTTTAATATACGTAATTAAATTAAGAATTAAGAATTAAGAATAATCCCTCTTGAGAAAAACCATTAGTATTTAACCAAGTAGGGTAAATAACATACATAATGACTTTTGAAGAAGAGTTGCTCTTTAATTTGTTTGTTGGTAAAAAAACTTTTTTTCAGCCAACACAATAAAGAAAAAAATTCAGTTTCTGCGAAAATTGAATAACTTTAAATACTACTTTCAAAAAATTTCCAGAACAAAATATTCAAATGTACGTTTGTTTGAGGAGAAAGGGAAGGTGGCAACGTTGAAAGTAGGATGAATAATTCCTCTTGAAAGAAATATTGTTTTACTCACTGAATAAGATTATCTATAATAAAATGCTGCAACACCCTTAAATATTCGAAAAATAAAAACAAATACGGATTACAAGTCTACAAGAAAGGAGAGGCCACTTAAAGACCTAAATGCAGAAGAATTTTTGCTTTAGGAGTTCAAGTGAATACAATTAGGAACAAATGCGGATTTAAAATTTAAAATTTATGGGTTCTGAATTTTATTTATATACATATTAAGTTGATTTTTGTACAAATATACAAGGTTTTGATTGAATTACCGATTTCTGTCGAACCCCTTGTTGCTCCCAAACGCACACGCAAATATACGCAGTCGTATAAGTAATATAGGATTTTTTAAGTCCAGATATCGTACCCACAGAGACTTATGATTAACTATTTACTAAATTAAACTAATGCTAATTATCTAAACAAGAAATAAAATCCAAATTTATATTTATAAACTAACTAAAAATAAAAGAAAACAAATAATGAACTTCAACCAAGAAAGAGACGATTTTATTGGAGAAGAGATAGATCTAGGGCTACGACACTAACAATCCAAAGCTCTTCAAATCGTTCTACCTACGGGTTACTAGTTGACGGTTAATTATAACTTTATGAGTATCTTCCGAGTTGCTCACAAGTCAGCAGATGCGTTATATAACGCCTATATTCTCATGGTCGCAGAAAAAGAACGCATTTACTTCTCCGTATTCAACTAAGCAAGGCTAAAGGGTATATTCCTATCCTCATTAGCGAAACGATTAATCGAACAAGCTCTATTTATTCTTATTACGCATGCAAATTCCCTATCCCTAGTTCAATTTACACGCCACAGATAGTGTCTAATTAGTGATCAAGTAATTGCACAATTAAGCACAAGAATAAATAAGCAACCTAAAAATATGAAAATTTAATAGATAGAAACGATAATCAAACGTCAACTTTCATGTTTGTGTCAAAACCCTAGAACTAAAAAGTTTAGCTCCACATATACATGGAGGAAAAACAACAAATCATCCGAATAAAAATGTCAAAAATGAGTAGTACAGAGAGGAGAAGGGAAAACCCTATAACTCCGGCCTCCACGGCGACTCCAAGCTCTCTCTAGGTCCAAAATTCTGAACTAAGGATTTCAAGCTATCCAAAGTTATGTAAAAAAACCGCGTAGACGTGATTTATAAAATACTAAAAGGCGCCCGAGATTTAAAAATCCAACTCGGACCGGGAAACAACCGAAAATAAGCCAGGGCTCACCGCCCTGGGCGTCGCACCAAGGCAAATTTCCAGGAACCATTTTCTCGCCAGGTACTTCTTTTGCTGCCTTTCAATTTCAATAGCTTGCCGCGTAGATAAAACTTGTATGCACCCCTTCAATTCCTTTCTTTTGTTTAACAATTTAAATGAATCCAATCACTACCAAATCATGACACGATCCACTTTGTCTTCTCTTCCTTTTCCTTTCTTCCCGTTTTATGAAATTTTGCTCTCAATTTGTTTATCTTCATCCCGCTTTATTCCTACATAATGAAAATATAATATTAAGCACAAAGCAATATAATAGTACTCAAAAATTGATTAAAAGTATTAAAATATGAGACAACTAATAGCTAAATATATGCATTTTTAGGCCGAACATCACCCCTACTTCTCATATATTAGTCCGACGATGACTAGGAGCATAGCTTCTTTAAATAAAGAGGTCCAAGATTCTTCATAAATTTCATAATAATTTACACACAGAGAGCTAAAAGATATTTTTATTATATGATTGCAATATGCTATAAAAATGTGTAGACAAGATGGGCTCTCAAATCTTTACAATATGGCCATTGATTGGATGTCTCATTCAAGCCTTAAGAAGACTGTTTATTGGCTAATATTGGCTAACTTGTCATTTATTTGAAGAACAAAATATAAAGAGATTTTAACTTTTGTGCTTGTGTCTATACACTAGCAATATATGCCCGTGCATGAACACATTTATTCACTTTAATTAGCCAGTCTTTTAGGTTTGTATTTTGAAAATAACTTTTAAAAACGTTCTAATTTTTATTATATATAGCAACATATACAAAATGTATTTTATGTACCATTACTTTAGTTATAATTAGAAAATGGAGTTTAAAAATTAAAAACATATGATGCAATTAAGTCTTTGATATGGAAAGAGTCGGACTTTTTTTTCTCATTGTCATGACAATGAAAGTTGTTCATCGATGTGGAAAAGAAAATTAGTAAGAATATGAGGGAAAATTAATATTTTGTTTCTAGATTTTTCTTTTAAATTCTTTAATATCTTATATGTATACCGATAGCTTGATGTCCATCTCAATTAACTAACTGTTCAGATCTAAACATAAGAACCATTATTGTATATATTGGATTTTTTAAAAGCAAAACTAATAAAATATTTTTATTAAATTAATTTAAAAATATATTATAATTTTTTATATTAACAATTATAGATAAAAAGAATTGTTACAAAGAAATAAAAATTAGAAAGATATATGTTATATCGTAAATCACCAAATTTTAATTCCGAAATGAAAATATAAAGTAATATATTTTATAAATGTAAAAAAACAATAATCAGATAATGCAAAGGAGAGTAAAATAAGTAAAGTATTGACAAACAAGGAAAACGAGGATAAAAATCACTCTCTCCCTTCACTTTTACTTGTCCACGTTGACATATCAGGAGAAACAAATTTTTCTTCTTCTTATTTTACTCTTCACATTAATTACTCATTTTCTAAGACTATTGAGACTATACACCAATAAATATGGATATTATGATAAAATATATACTTCATTTATTAAATCTTAAAGAACGTGAAAAGTCAAAAGTGGACAATTAAAAGTATGTGTAGGAGAATTAAAATTGAAGTGCATATGTGCATACATGAGAAGAGAATAAATATTCGCTATTATGACATATGTCCAAGTGGGGTAAAAAAAAGTAGCTGGTTAAGTGTACAATGTATATAACTTTTGGTACAAATTTTCATTGCTATGGTTCGTCCTCTCTTCACGTTTAAGATATTGACAAAGAAGGAAAACGGACATAAAAATCACTCCCTCCGTTCACTTTTACTTGTCCATGTTAACATATCGAGACAAAGAAATTTTTGTTCTCATTATTAATTTTACCCTTCACATTAATTACTCATTTTCAAATAATTTTCCAAGGCTATTGAGACTTACACCAATAAATATGAATATTAGTACCATATTACTTGCCACTTTCCCTATTGCATGTCTCTTAAGAAATCATAAATAAAAGATATAATTTACTATCTTACCCCTATCTCTCTCCAATAAATACATTACAATCAAAATTGACTATTTTCAAAAACATTTATTATTAAGGGTAAGATGAGAAAGATTTAATTAATCTTATCTTAGTTTTGTAAATGAACAACTAATTTGGACATATATTTTTAGTAATGTGGCCAAGTAATATGGGGCGGAGAGGGTAAGATGAGAAAGATTTAATTAACTTTATCTTGGTTTTGTAAATGAACAAGTAATTTGGACATTTATTTTTAGTAATGTGGCCAAGTAATATGGAACGGAGGGAGTACTTCATTTATTAATTCTTAAAGAACGTGAAAAGTCAAAAGTGAACAAGTAAAAGTGCACGGAGGAAATAAATATGTGACGGAGAATTAAAATTGAAGTGCATACATGTATACATTAGGAAGAGAGAATAAATATTCGATATGACATATGTTCATGATAAAAAAGTATTTTAGTAATGTGGCATTTGTGGAGAGTTCTTCATTTATTAATTTTAAAAAACTTGAAAAGTCAAAAGTGAACAAGTAAAAGTGCACGGAGGAAATAAATGTGTCGGAGAATTAAAATTAAGTGCATACGTGTATACAAATAAATATTTTGACATATGTCCACATGGGATAAAAAAGTAGTTGGTTAAAGTGTACAATTTATATAGCTTTTGGTACAAGCATTCATTGTTGTGTTAGTCCCTCTTGGGATTCTTAAAGAACTTGAAAAGTTAAAAGTGAACAAGTAAAAATGCACGGAGGAAATTGTCACGACCCAAATCATGGATCATGCGGGCACCCACACTAACCCTCCCCGGTGGGCGAACCCTTCGATAACTACCTTAATTTGATACAACATGCGGAATAAATACTTTTATTATAAGAAATTTCCAAAATCTGGTCTAGACTCATACAAGAGCTTCTAAGAAGTTTACAATTTGAATAGATAACGTACTCAACCGGATACGACTTCGTTTAAGGATAGATAACAACGAAATCTAAGGAGAGACTACGGGTTGCAATAGCTCACCCAAACGTCTTTGACGAATGCCTCGAAACGGTCGTGAGACTCCGAACATCACACGAAAATAACTCTACACTCCGGAAGGAGTGTAGCAAGAGTAGTATGAGCACAACACAAGGCTCGTAGGTATCATAGGCCGACAATGGTTAGTTCACGCATATAAACAAGAAGCAACTAACAAGTAGCGAGATAAGTAATCAAACACGGTCACACATCTAGCACATGAGAAAGTCTTGCATTAGCGATAGTCACAAGGGATCTCAATATCTCGGTTATAAGCCTAGGGAGAATTCTATAAACCTCGATTCCATCCAACCTTTAAAATAAATACTCACAAACAACAACTCGAATTCACAAATCAAGAATCAATCGAGAGAATGTGCCATGCAATGACATGAATGACCATTCAAATGGAGTGCTATGCAATGCAATGTCGTGCTATGTAAATGTTATGCAATGCGGTAGTCACCTCTCACACTCCACTCCCGTACACACATGCTATGGCAATGCCTCATAGTCATGACCCATGGGGGACCCGCGAAGTCCATGTACCACTCGTGCTCTCCGGCGAAACCTCGGATCTATCAATCACTCTCAATCTCCGGCGAAGACCTCGGGTCTCTCGTCCTCTCAATCTCAACAAACACTCGCGATCTCGAGGAAACCTCGGAGTCTCCTCGTCACTCTCGATCTCCCGGCGAAACCCTCGAGTCTCTCTGTCACTCTCGATCTCCGGCAAAAACCTCGAGTCTCTCAATCACTCTCCTCACCATTATAACAACATAAGAGTAATATGAAAGCATGTCATGCATGATATCGATCTCAACTATATCACCAATATGCAATAAACAAGTACAAGTCATATTATTGCCCACGGCTCGATCATCAATATTACCCTTCCCTTTCATAAGGTGAGGGAGCTAGTATGTGATAAAGATACAACTAGGTGATAATTACATCACATAGCACATAGAATATGGGATGCATGCCTCGCATGGAATCAACCTCAATAATCACCGCAATCATAGGTTCCATAGATTCATACTAGGAATTGCAATTCAATATTCAATTCTCAGTAATAACCTTCCTCTTCCATATGACCAGTGGGATAACAAGAGAGAGAGAATTATATCAAATACATGAAATCACAATACAATGACAGCTCACATAACAATATCGTAATAATGGCGACGAGCCCACATAACAGCTAGACAATAATGGCGACAAGCCCACATAACAATACCTGGCAATACCAACCTAGATGAATTTACCTCCACACCATGCCCGAAGGCCTATCATGCTTTCCCCGTCAATCACTACTATTTACATACGTTTCGCTAACCGGAGTCTAGACATAAAGTAAACCGTAACCTACCTCAATGCCGAACAGGTGTCACGAACTTTCACGCCAAAGCTTTTTCCTTCTGAAGTGCTTCCGATCGGACAAAGTCTTATATGCCAAGAAATGATCTTCTTCCACCTTACTCCACTTAAAAGAAAGGCCCAAACAAAATAGAGCAACAAGATTGAAGTGGTGAACAAAAATAATGTCATTGCTTTGTTTGAAAGGAAATACTACTACGTTTTTATTTTGGAGTGAAAATTTTCCTTTTGGAAGGAGAGGTACGTTGCTGCCATGTTCACAATAGCACACAACATTGAGCTAAATGAATAAGGGTCTCACATATGGTTGTACACGTTTTCTTAGAATAAATATGTATGGAACAATCTGCTTTCCTTGTTTCCAATTGCAATGAAATGAAATAAGGTCTTAAGGACCATTTTCCACCTTTATACGTGTCATCCATTCATTTAATAACAATGACCTTATATGACCATGTATTATATTATATCATTTGAGTTGTGCACTATCTGTAGTCACTAAATAATTGAAGCAGCACAAGACTTTCGTACAACTAGTTAATTATATGAGGCCTACATCTAGAACTTTCATATGTATTATTTTTCCATTATTATGATCTTACTCATCATTCCATTCAACAATATTATTTTTCTATTATTATGATCTTACTCATCATTCCATTCAATATAAATCTTAAATTCCCTTCTAAAACATTTTGCTGAACAACTCTCCTCGTGGCACATTATATTATACTAGTTTCCTTTACTTTGGGGAATTGGTTGGGTCATTGTTGAAAAATCTGCCCGTATTGGCTCCACCTCAATAACAAGTGATAGTATTAAATCTGTATAGGGATCTAAATGAGTCCACAAAATTAATAACTTCATGCTTACCATTCATTTCCAAAACGTGTCCACTAGTACCTAGCAATAGTCATATGTTGCTTTTCCACTTTGTCCTCCACTATAGTTGGTAATTATGTTGGTCCCCAATTTATTTAAATATCAACACTTTTATATATTATAGTTACTTAGTGAACCCTGGGGTCCACATGCCTCTTCATTAATTTAGGTAGTAAGCTGTAAAGTTTACACTACTCATATATGCATGGTTAGTCACTAATTGACCTCCCCACCAAATCCCACGTGGAAGTGCAATACTTAGCATTTTGTCTGTTATCTTAATTTATCTCCGTATCCTTACTATACTCCAAATTAATCAATTAAACTCATAATTCATTATGGGCTTGTCCTATTACTTCCCAACTAAAATCATTGTCCAAAATAATCTTTTCACTCAACCATTTTGTTCTATTTAAAAATCATCCACTCCGTCAAATACCATATTTACCCACTTACATCTTATATGTGTGCAAATAATATTTTTATGAATAAACTATTCACACACATTAAATACATATATTCTAAAATTTTACTCGTCAATTAACTAATCGAATCTCTCGTTATCAGAAGCTATAGACACCAAAATTAGATCACGAAAAGGGTGTTTTAGGGATATTAGGCTTAAAAGTGCTAAACGACCAAATGGGTCGTTACAGAAATAAATGTGTGGGAGAATTAAAATTGAAGTGCATACGTGTATACATAAGAAGAGAATAAATATTCAATACTATGACGTATGTGCACGTGGGATAAAAAAATACTTGATTAAAGTGTATAATTTATATAGCTTTTGGTCCAAACATTCATTGCTTGATTGAGAAATCTAAGTGAGAATGGAAGAGGAAATCAGTTGTTTCTCCATACATAGACAAAAAAGTAAACACATGTTCCCATAGAAGTAAAATGGAAGGTTAATATTGAGCTACAATACACGTGTTTGTATTAGAAGAACAATGAAATTCAGTCACACAATAAAATATGTCCAAGTCGATAGTACAATTTATGTTGCTTTTTGTACAAATATGTGCAGCAGTGTTCGTGCTCCCTTCCCATCTATATATAATATAAAGCTAGGCATAGACAAGGTGATGTGGCACCTCTCTATGGCCACCATTTCTATTTATCTTTTTTCTCCTTTTTTTGCTTTTTTTTGTTCATTTTTGTAGAAAATATACTAACTAAATGAATTAATAAAAGCCTCATAAAATAATTGCAAAAAACAAACCCATGTACTAGCAGTAACTGTTACACCTCGAAAAATTTTCCGTTGATGTACAGTGAGTAGACTAACGAAGGACACGAAGTACGGAGTTGTAATAAGTAAAGAATGACATTTGATGACCCTAATTAAGATTTCAAAGGTATTCGATGTTAGACGAGAAAGTTTGCCAAGAGAAGGCAAGGCATACGATAAGTATCGGAAGAGATTTACGAGTAACGAATTAATGGCGACTTAATGAAGTTTTGGAGAAGAGTTATAACGTCCCTTGGATTGTTAATGGAGCCTTAAACAAGTGTTAAGAAGGTTCCATAAGGATTGGAGATCAAACGAACGACGGAAGTCATTTCAGGGGGAAGGGGTTATACGACCGACTTATACGGTCCGTATAACATTATACGGTCCGTATAAGGGTCCGTATAACACCCAGCAGAGATGGTGTCTGACCAATGGTGAACCACGACCACTTATACGGGCCGTGCAACGTTCCATGGACCGTATAAGTGTCCGTGGAAGTCCCGACGGGCTGATTTCTAGTTTTTGTATAAATAGATGCCTTGGGTTCTTTTACTTCATTTATCATCTTTTACAAGTATTGAGAGCTCAAACCCTTCTCTAAGGACACTTCACTCAAGTCTAAAAGAACACAAAGATCAAAAGGCTTGAATTAAATGTGTATGTGTTAGAAAGCCTCCAAGGGTTAAAAGATTACAAGAAATCTAAGTGAAGGTGAAAGTAGGGTTTTGCTCAAGTGAGGTGTTTGCACCCAAGGTCCATTCCTACACCCTCTAAGGTAAGTTTTATGACATTTCCATCTTGTTTAAGGTATTTTAAAGTTGAAACTTGGATTGCAAAAAAGATATAGAAATGGGTCATGAATGTGGGAATAGTGTCACTTTTGAATAGATGTTTGGATTGAGTTATGATTCTTGATACATTATGATTATAATCATGTTATAAATGATATTGATAGTATGGAATAGACGTTGTATACGAATGAACGTAATAGTGTGATATGTCTATCGTTATGGATGAATTGAAGTGAATTGGGAAATATGGATAATATAGGTGTGTGAAGATTGTTGCTTATGATGTTGTGAATGATATTATAAAACGTTTGGCAGTTGATATATGATATGGAGAAAGTTGTATAAACAAAAGAGATGCTGCCCAATTTTCTCTAGCTTTAGACAAGTATGCTAAGCTATCGATTTTCTAACGCTAGTATGAACTCTAATGAAGGTAGAACGTGAGCATCGAAGGAGAACGTTCAAGTGATAGAATAGCTAAACGAAAAGGTATGTAAGGCTAACCCTTCTTTCATAAGGCATGGTTCTTTGGCCAAATATCTATCCTTCTATGAGCCCATGATATTCTCTAAAGATCCTATCTCTAAAAGCTACTACGCTTGTGATCCTCGATGTGATACGATTGTATTAAGTTCCTTAAATGACGAGTAATCCTTTAAGGATAGACGTAATGAACGACGATAGTAATGATGCTAAAGATGCTTATGAGCTTATATGTATACGTGCCCATGTGTGGCTACTATGAAACCCCGAGCTTATAAGGCCGGGTAGACTGTGTGTGTATATATATATATATATATATATAAAATGCGCGCGCACCACTGCAATTGGGTACGAATAACCCTGAGCCTTGGTAGGGCGAGGTATGTATGACACTGAGCCTTGGTAGGGCCAGGTATGTGAAACACCGAACCTTCATGGTCGGGTATGCTATATAAATGCTATGTATATGACATCAACATGAGTACGAATATGCTAAGTATATGTAAATGCTAAGTAAAGGCGATGTATATGCAATGTCTATGATATGAACATGAGTACGAATGGAAATACGAATACGAATACGAAAATGGATACGAAAGGTAAATGAGTACGGATATGGACGTATGTACACGGATACGCAATAGAAATGGAATGTCCCTATGGAAAGCAAGTAAGTGCTATGACGATGATACTATTATTTCCCATCCTATGTTATTTCATATGTTGTCTATGGTGCTTTCATATTGATATTGATAATGCTTTATATACTCAGTACATTCTTCGTACTGACGTCCTGCGGACGTGCGTCATGCCAGCAGTGGCCGAGACGAGACTTGATCCATAGCTTCATTATTCGGACCACGTATAGCGGGCTCCATTTCATTCGGAGCTGCAGCTTTTGGTATATATTCTTTTGTGTACATATTTATGGGCACGACGGGGTCCTGTCCCGCCTATATAATATGATATACTCTTCTTAGAGGCTCGTAGACATGTGTATATGGTTAGACGTGTTTGGCCTTGTCGGCCTATATTTTGGATATTATTTTGTTAGCCTCGTCGGCTTATGTAAATTGATATGGGCTTAGTTGTTAACGATGATATAGACGTATTGTGGCCCAATGGGATTAGTATGATTGATGAATGAAAAGCATGATTTAGCTATGTGGCTCACCTAGATGTAATGTGAAAGTATGTTAAGAAGTGCCCGGGTGGGTTAGCACCGGGTGCCCGTCGCGGCCCTCCGGTTGGGTCGTGACAGTAACCAAGGCTGACCTTTATGACTTAACCTTTGCAATAAAGGCTAATTTGCCGTTTTGGTTAAATCAACCCACGTAGCAGTACATGACCTTCATTCTGTGCAATAATGTCCAATTTGTTGTTTTGCCTAAATCAACCCACGTAGCAGTTTATGACGTTAATGATAATTAAATTCCTATTCATGCATTATGTAGGGTGTTGATGCA
>NW_026714078.1:0-23345 GCF_029784015.1 Lycium ferocissimum | reverse complement strand
AAGAAGCTTACAGAAGAGAATACGTTCTCGTATCGCTTTTTTTGTAGAAAGCTCGACCAGCGAGAAAAAGTGTTTGGCCGAAGCCAAAAATAGGTTGACCCACTTCATTCGCTTGGCGAATGATCTTCGCTTCGCGGGAACAACTAAAACCACCATCTCGCTCTTTCCATTCTTCGGTGCTACCTTTTTCTTTCTAAGAGATGGGGTTGGGGTGTATAATAACCTTGATGCCCGGGAACAACTACTCAATCAATTAAGGGTCAAATGTTGGAACCTTTTGGGTAAGGATAAGGTAATGGAATTGATAGAGAAATTCAAAAACCTAGGTGGATAGAAGAATTGATAAAGGTAATAGATATGATGATAGAAATCATACTGAGAAAGAGAGGAATTCCGTATAGGTACAACTCTTATTTTTACGAAGTCAAAAAAATGCGATATCAACTCATGTTTCCACTCTATTTTCATTACGAGGATGTATCACGTCAGGATCCGTTGCTCAAACCGAATCACGCCAACGTTATGGAAGTTCCTGGATCGTGTAAAATAATAGTAGTACCAAAGACAGCACCTTCTATCAAAAATGGAAAATTGGCTATGGAGATTCCGTGCGGTCAGAAATTAATACAGACGCAAAGGGCTTCAACAGGAAAGTCGTTTCGTATAGATCCAATCCATTCTTGGGGTCAAATAAAGACAAAAAAGGATATGTCAGTGACCTAGCACGACAAAGCACTCTCCGAGGGCATGGAATGTCACATTTTTTGGTCAGAATATCCACAGTAATGTCTCTGTTAGATTCTCCGGTCGAAATAAGGGAAAGGTCAATTCAATTCTCGATGGAAACGGAATTTTGCGAATTCTCCCCCGAACTGGAAGATCATTTCGAGATCTTCGAACATATTCGAGGGTTCAATGTTACTATTGTAACTTCGGCCAACACACAAGATGAGACTTTACCACCGTGGAGCGGCTTTTTGCAAAAAGATGAGGGGGAAACTCAGTAAGATGTCGGAGAAGCGAAATATACGAGATCACAAACGTAGATTGCTCGCGGCTAGGCTAAATATAGTAAGGCGGAGAACTGTTGTTCAGTGGAGCGCCGGAGTGCGGAGGTTGTTCCCATCATTGAAGTCAGGGTGTGGGACTGAGCCTTCCGAATGAGAAAGAAGAAAAGTGCAACGTTTCGTTGGAAAAACCAACGCAAATATCATATTGACTTTCTCTCGCCCTACTTCTAAAGATAGATAGAAAGGGTTGGAGAGAATGACTTTCTGAAATTCTCTCCTTTCTAAAGCTGCGCAAGGCGGCCCCCCCAGAACAAAGCCCCACCCCTCTTTTCCCCCCTTTAATGAAGGACCCTCGCCTCGCTTCCTATTCATTTGTGGGTCTGGAACCGAGGGCCTTTTTTTTTCAAGAGGTGATTTCGAGAATCAACCAACGGAAAAAATCCGTAGCCCAGGTGACTCACAGCCTCCCTCTCGCCCAAATAAATGAAATGGGATGAATCAAATCAATAAGCTTTTTGATTGATTCAGGGCGCAGCGAAGCCAAATTCAATCAAGGAAAGGGGGCTTACTTTTCCTGAGGCTGATTCATCCTATTCCAATTTAGCTATGCTAATGGAAGAGGAAAAGTTTTCAGATGAGATGGACCCCCAAGAGATGAGGATGTGTTAGAACCCCCAATTGCTTAGGGGTCGCACTCTGTCCCGCTTGATGGACGAAATCTTCTCTCCTTTTAGAATTCTTTCTCCCACACACCTTTTTTGCCCTCTTTCACCGAGGAGGAAAGAATAATCTTCCAAGCGGACAGAGACCTAAATTTCCATTAGATTCATTCCTAAGCTTGCTTTGTTGCAGCAAGATGATCAGTCCGAAGAGTGCTGGAGAGAAGAGAAAGCGGTAAAAACCTCTCTTATTCGGTCACCGAGAAGTCGGACGACTCTTCAGTAACCCAGGGTGATCCGACCCTTCGACGCTTTTTCTCGCTGTATACCCCCTCCATCCTTCGGAGGTGGAAGAAAGAATTACTCACATTTTAATACATAGTAGGGCCCCAGAACGCTATATATATATTTTTAGGATATTTTAAGGTGGGGGAACAAGAGTTGTCACGATAGAAAAGAGAAATTTCGAAATAAATGACTATAAGGAACCAACGACTCTCTCTTCTTAAACAACCTATATCCTCCACACTTAATCAGCATTTGATAGATTATCCAACCCCGAGCAATCTTAGTTATTGGTGGGGGTTCGGTTCGTTAGCTGGTATTTGTTTAGTCATTCAGATAGTGACTGGCATTTTTTTAGCTATGCATTACACACCTCATGTGGATCTAGCTTTCAACAGCGTAGAACACATTATGAGAGATGTTGAAGGGGGCTGGTTGCTCCGTTATATGCATGCTAATGGGGCAAGTATGTTTTTCATTGTGGTTCACCTTCATATTTTTCGTGGTCTATATCATGCCAGTTATAGCAGTCCTAGGGAATTTGTTCGGTGTCTCGGAGTTGTAATCTTCCTATTAATGATTGTGACAGCTTTTATAGGATATGTACTACCTTGGGGTCAGATGAGCTTTTGGGGAGCTACAGTAATTACAAGCTTAGCTAGCGCCATACCTGTAGTAGGAGATACCATAGTGACTTGGCTTTGGGGTGGGTTCTCCGTGGACAATGCCACCTTAAATCGTTTTTTTAGTCTTCATCATTTACTCCCCTTTATTTTAGTAGGCGCCAGTCTTCTTCATCTGGCCGCATTGCATCAATATGGATCCAATAATCCATTGGGTGTACATTCAGAGATGGATAAAATAGCTTCTTACCCTTATTTTTATGTAAAGGATCTAGTAGGTTGGGTAGCTTTTGCTATCTTTTTTTTCCATTTGGATTTTTTATGCTCCTAATGTTTTGGGACATCCCGACAATTATATACCTGCTAATCCGATGTCCACCCCGCCTCATATTGTGCCAGAATGGTATTTCCTACCGATCCATGCCATTCTTCGTAGTATACCTGACAAATCGGGAGGTGTAGCCGCAATAGCACCAGTTTTTATATGTCTGTTGGCTTTACCCTTTTTTAAAAGTATGTATGTACGTAGTTCAAGTTTTCGACCGATTCACCAAGGAATGTTTTGGTTGCTTTTGGCGGATTGCTTACTACTAGGTTGGATCGGATGTCAACCTGTGGAGGCACCATTTGTTACTATTGGACAAATTTCTCCTTTGGTTTTCTTCTTGTTCTTTGCCATAACGCCCATTCTGGGACGAGTCTTCTTGTTCTTTGCCCAATCATTTACATATTACACCAAGAATTGACAAGCGGATAAGTTTTCTAGTTTGCTATGTTGATATAGCTTAGATAGAGAAAAGATAACTCCACTATAGGGTAGGGCTGTACTTCAAAAAAGAAAAAGGGTCCTCTCCCCCTTTTTTATTAAAAAATCAAAAAAGAGGCCCCCCCCAAGGCCTAAGGGGCCCCCTCTGATAAAGAAAGAAAAAAATATAGAACTACCTTTACTGCAAGAATATAAATGACTCGCTATTCACTCGAGGTTTCTGGGTCATAATGTAGGAGAGATGGCCGAGTGGTTTAAGGCGTAGCATTGGAACTGCTATGTAGGCTTTTGTTTACCGGGGGTTCGAATCCCTCTCTTTCCGTACCTTTACCTAATTCACCAACGTTACCGACCGCCATGTATAAAATACAAATCGAGACCTCTAAGAGTCAGACCTTTTTTTGAGATTCTTATAATTACTTTTGTTTTGTACGAAAAAAAAACGGAAAGAGCGGACAACGAATGAAAATCTCTGAACGTGATACGTAAATGGGAGAAAAAATATGGATGAAACCCCTTATCTATCTTTCCTTCGGCAAAAAAAGGTTTATGAAGCCATCCTCGCCTCGGGGATAAGAGATCTTTCGATTCTGGAGAGTAAGCTTCAAGCTCAAGATCTCATTTGTGATCTTCTTCTTCGCGAACCTAATCTCAAGTGAACATTTCTTATTGAATTCTCAATTTTCGTATAAAAATACCTGCCTTTCATTTTATTGAAGAGAAAACCTCCCCCCATTTGAACGAAGTCTCTGGCCTTCCCCGTTATGACTTTAGAGTATCTCTCACGTCTTATAAGTCACTTAAAAATGAATGGGCGGATAGGACCACTCCTGCTTGCTCTTGGCCTTGGCTGCTTAGAGACATCCCTTTAGTTCAGAGAATGGAATTAGGAATTTGATTTTCGTCTTCTTGTAGGTCGGTCATATGTTCAATCAGGAATTCCATCTCTTCTTTGCTTTCTGGTACCGGTTTGAGTTCCTTTGTTCAAATAAATATCTACCCATGTCAGGCTTCCCTTCCCGGTAGTACTTCTGTTCTTCTTCTGTCTGAGGCAAAGGCGAATCCCTTATACTGTATACGGTCGAGCTGGCTTGGCTGGTACATCAAGCATATCGGCATATTGCTTGTTCGGTGTGGTACACATATCTGTCAATGTCAATCAAGTAATAGAATTCATTCCCACTGTCTGAAGAAAACGTGAAGAATTTCCAGTTTATGAGCTTGGAAGACCCGTTGAAGTCCCTGAATAAAGGGGAAAAGGCTATAAGTAGGCCGTTTGCTATTGCTAGAAGGGCTGCTCGCCTTTATACGGCTTGGCTTCGCTATCGCTCCTATGTAGTGGTGATCGGCCTCAAAAGTGGTATTCCTGCCATACAAGCCTATTTTTTTCTAGTGCTAGAAGCTTCGCCAGAAGCAAGCAAGACGAGGGAGCGGAGCTTCGTAGACAAGGCTCGTTATGTACTTGACTGACGAGCTGTCTACTAAACGAGCGTTAGAGCGAGCGAGTTAAGCCTCTAAAGTTTGATAGCTCTTCCCCCTCCCTCACCTTACTCTTCAATTTCCGCTTAAGCTTCCCCGGTTTGGGGGATTAATTGATTGGATACCCGAGAACCATAATCTTTCCTAGGAACAGCTTCTACGACGATAGATAGGGTCAGCTTTCTTTGGCATCTATGCCCCCTGCCCTCCAAACAGTATGGGAGCCTTTCAGCTCGTACTGCTCACACTCCTAGATCTTCACGGCACCTCCTCCACCATAGTGTGAGCTGCTCCCAGCGGAGAAAAGCAAGGCCTACTTCGAAATTAGCTTTCAACAACGTCAACAACACCACGAAAAAAGTCAACAATGGTTGCCCACTAATCTGATCATAGGTGAAATCCAATCCCTTCGCTTCGCGCCAGGCTTTGAAACCGTAAGTCAGGCGCCTTCGGCCCTCCTTTCAGTCGAGTTGCTAAAGCACCTCTCGGAAGCGAGAAAGCGAGCAGCAAGCTGAAAAAAGGGAAAAGTGGTTTTATAAAGCAAAATAAGCTAAGGGGCTGGCTAGGAATCGCAAGAATTGAGAAGGGTGGGAAAGACAGGTTCGGAAATAGCCGGATTAGCAGGAGGAAGGTCTTGAAGAGCCTGAAACAAAGAAAGGTGTACATAAAAAAAGAGGCTGGTTATGGCCTTTACTTGATAGGACTCCTTTCCCATCTATCTTGACCGGGAAGAGGGGATAAAAAACCTTGCTAACGCCCTGCCCACCCTTCTGGATCCCTCATATTTATGATTCCAGGCTTCCCGGACTCGTAATAGACGGCTAAGAACAAGAAGAGGGTCAGTAGTCTCTGCCGTTGCAGGTCCTTCTCCTTCCGCTGAGACGGCCCTCTTTTTTTGTTTGTTCACCGCGGCACGAAATCATGAAGAAGCTGGAATAACTCAGAAAGAGAGTGGCGCCTAGCCGTTGAGAGCGTCTATTATCTTTGTAGAGGAACAGTACGATCTTGGACTGGCCCCCTTCGCATGACCTAGAAAGATAAAGAAGTCCATGCTACTATAAGGCCTCTAAACTCCTCCCTCAGGACACTATTGCGTTGCCCATGGGGACGGGGTAGCCCCCGACTTCCATAGGTCCTTGGTTCGACCTCCTAATGAGAATTGAGGTCCTTGCGCGGGCGTCTCATCCCTAAGACTTGCTTGCTCTGTATGGAGTGCCCTGTGGTTCCTCGAGTGCCAGCCGCAGAAAGGAATGCCATCAACTAGGGCGCTATTGGCCACTAACCACTCGCTCGCCAGCCGCTCGGGCTCCGCGTTTCAAGTTCGTTATCCTAACCGTCCCCTCTGCTCCACCGGGTGCCTGGCCCCTTCTTCTATCTTATCTACTGCCTTGCTCCTCGGCTCCCTACAGCTCCAGCCGCTCGCTGTAATAGCTTGCTTCTCGGGTGGCTCGCACCCCCGGGTGGTGCGGCTGAGCCAGAGTGGGCTCAACAGTCGGCCTATGTTTCCGGGCGCACGCGTAAAGGCATGATTAGTTCCACAAATCTCACTGCACTGACCATAGTAAACTCCTTCTCGTTGTACCAAAATAGAGATTTGATTTAAACGACCAGGTACAGCATCACATTTGACACCTGAGGAAGGTACAGCCCAACTATGAGGTACATCAGCAGATGTTACAATAATACGTAGATGAGTTTTGGCTGGTACAACCACTCTATTGTCCACTTCTAATAAACGTGATTGACCCAATTCTAGATCTTCTTCTGGAATCATATAACTGTCAAAAGTGAGTGACTGCTCATCGGAACTGTTATAGTCAGAATACTCATAAGTCCGATACCATTGATGTCCAATAGCTTTGATAGTAATGGCTGGATCTACTACTACCTCGTCCATTGAGTATAAGAGAGCAAATGATGGTATAGCAATGAACATCGAGATGAGACTAGGAAAGATGGTCCGAAGAATCTCGATAGTAGTTCCATGAACAATCCTTTGCGGGATTGCATTTTCTTTATAGTGGAAATGCCATAAAGCGCGAACCAAGATCCATAATACGAAAACCAAAATCAGAATGAGGAAGAAAAAGATATCGTGATGTAAGTCTATTATTCCTTGCATTATAGGTGTAGCTGCGTCTTGAGATCCTAATTGCCATGGTTCCGCTGCATCACAAGGAGAAATTGTGAGGAATAACCATTTTAGAACAATCGTTTTCAAAGCAAAGGTTCCTTCATTGACTGCTCCGCTCCCCCCCCAAACAAAGAGAGACTGATTCTGACTCTCCCAATTAAGGAAGACGGAAATGACTGGTGCCGGTTGGTCCAACCAAGAAAAAAGAGATGGGAATTTTGGGCGTAAGATTCTTCTTCTTCTTACAATATTTTGAGTTAGATGAACAGATCACTCCTCTAAGCAGCCTTCTTCTTATATACATATTATTCTGTCATGGGTTGTTAGCTGTGTTCTATCGTAGCTATCTCTGTTCAACACTTGGAGGGAGCGAGCAACGGCCTGCGAGCGATCGTAGCTACTTCCCTTAGTTTTGTTTCAAACTCTTCTCTTTTTTCCTTTTTTCTTACTTTTCCATCTATATAAAGAGAAAGTTTTGGATTCCTGATGTGCTCCGTAGAGCTAAAATAGGGTTTCATCAAATCCTCGCTATATAAAGAGAAAGTTTTGGATTTCTGATGTGCTCTTACGAAGGAAAATTGGATTGCTAACTTTTGCATCTATATAAAATGAAAAGAAAGATTTGTGTGTAGCTCGCCAAGGTACGGAGTGACTCTTACTCAACTTCGATGAAATCAATCTCATATGCCGAGATCAAGGTTCAAACAAAAACAAGAACAGAAATAGATCAAAGTCAAAGGGAAAGAAGGGATGCTGTTCATGCGGGGAAGAAGGACATTTTAAGAAGAATTGTCCCAGTAGAAAGGCTTATCATGATAAGACAAAAGACCAGAACACAGTAAGAGGAGAGTCTGCTATGGTAAAAGGAACAGAGGTCAAGCGTGTGGATGTCCTATATGCAGCTGAAGCCTTGAATATTACTGATCTGGTTGAACAAGAGTGGATCATGGACACAGGTTGTTCTTACCACATGACACCCAAGAAAGAGTGGTTTGATGAATTGAATGAAGAGATCACAGGGATAATCAAGATGGGAAATGACACAACATCATCAGTGAAAGGAATAGGAAGTATAAAGATCCTAAATGAGGATGGAACAGTGGTGATTCTGACACAAGTGAGGTATGTACCAGATTTAAAGAGAAACCTTATCTCACTAGGAACACTGGATTCACAGGGTTGTGCATATAGAGGTGAAAATTGAATCTTGAAAGTGCTAAAGGGTTGCAGAGTTGTTCTAAGAGGAAAACAGTACGACAGTCTATACTTCCTACAAGGCAAAGTTGTTGAGACAGAAGCTCTCATAACTGAGGACAAGAAGGATGAAACTTCACTGTGGCACAGCAGGTTAGGCCACATGAGTCAAAAAGGGCTAGAACTGCTGGTGAAAAAAGGGTACATTGATGGTAAGAAGGTGTCATCTCTTTATTTCTGTGAAGACAGCATATATGGGAAGGCACACCGTGTGAGCTTTGGAGTTTAAAAGCACACTACAAAACTACCATTCCTCCAAGAGAAGAAATGGCACCAACATTGGTCACTGAAGCACCTTTCGTCAATGAAGGAGCTATCCTCCCCGGCAACAGAGTAGGATAAATGCCATGAAGCTTCCCCGGTCCCTAGGAAGGGCTTTCCCAAACCAATGCAATACCTATATTCTCACTTTACTTTTCTCTGGCAGCTATTGAAATGGAAGTTGGTGAAATGTACGATCGATTTCAGCTCTCTAGGACAGTCAAAGATCCTTTCTTTAGTCCTGCTTTACTATATGATGCCCTACTTTCCCGGTTTTCTGGAAGGTTCTACCTAGATGCCGGAGGAACCCATTCCCTCCGTTGTTGTTGTTATCTGTTGATTTCCTAGCTGACCTTCCTACTCCTGCCTACAGGGCATATCCCACAACAGGTATTAGCTTTTGACAATGATTACACGCTTATTATTCGCGTCACGTCAAATGGAGAACTATGATTGGAACTCTAAGCTGCTTCAGTTTCTCTTAAGTTAAGGGTGCTGATGTTCCCACTGGTCTGGTACTATATTTGATATTCTGGTTAGCTTGACAGGCCTAATTAATAGATACATTTGATTCTGCTTTTCCCAATAATATCAAGCGGGTATAACTCTAACAGTTCCAACTCCCAGGTACTTAACTGCTTCACTTCAGTTGCAATAAACCTGGCTTGGTGTAAACTATTACATATCACCTATGCCCAGGCTCTGGAGACCTCTTCTCTGTCAGACCTCTCTTCCTCCGATCCAACCCTACTGTTTGAAGTGAGCTACAACCACTTTCTTTTTCATTCCTTCCAAACCAAACCGGAATAGACTTCTGTCTTGAGAACAACCAACTTACATGGCTCTATCTACTACGAAAGAGGCAAGGACAGATCCACCGAAAAAGGATCGGTCTTGAGTCCTCGGGAGATTCGTTGTCGGAATTCTTTGATTCCACCTATCTTCTTGAAGAAGAGGTTCTATCTCAATCAGTTTGGGCTAGTGTGCAATGCCGCTAACCTTCTATCTTTGGTTCACCTTGAACAACCTATCTTAGCAGCTTCTTCTTGTGAGAAAATCAAAAGTGTTGTGTTCTTGCCTTGCCGAGTTCAACCTATCTTTCTAGCACCGGATTTTGTAATGGAATTGCTTTCTATCCTATCTTTTGTATCCTATCTAATGTAGCAAGCGATCTTTGCAACTTCTTATATTCTCATCAGAGGTTGTTGGTGAATAGGTTCTTTTTTTCTACAGATAGAACCAAAGCCCTTCTTCTTGCAACATCCGACTCGTTCACAGCTGATTGATTCAATAGCAACTTCTTCGAGAACAGTGAGAGCAGATTCAATAGCAAGGGCGCAGCTCCTGGTTCTTAGCTTATCACATGGCCCTTTATCATCGAAGACAGTGATCGACATACGAATCGTGAAATGAATTCCTTGGTGGGAAACCCTCCGATCCGATGACTCCCTGATCCTCTCTTTTATCCCCCCATCTATTCACTCCGAGGAACGCCTGTTGTTAGCCAACCAATCCCATGAGCTAGCTTCCCTGGTTTGGTTAGCTTGGGAATAGGTTTCCCCTTACAGGACTTTAGTTACTCGACTGAAAGGAAAGATCGTAAAAGTAGCGTAGAACCCTCTTCCTTCGGGTGTACTTGTCCTATCGAACAAACTTCCTGTAAGGGAGGAATTGATTTCTATTCTATAATACAGAGAAAGAAAGCGGGAAAGAAAACTCACTGGGGAGACGCTTGATTCGCTGCAAATCAGAGTGTAAGAAAGCAAAGAAGAGAAGTCGACAAATAAGCTGCTAGTGCTGAGTAAGCGGCGTGAGAGTATCCAGTCCTGGGGGAAGAGAAGCTCTAAGCGTACCCGCAGTTCACGTACCAGCTCTTAGAAATGTTCACGTATCCAGTGCTAGTCTTTTCTGTTCCAGTAAGAGTAGTTGGAGGACTAGCTAGTGAATCAGCTGTTAGGGGCAAGGCGCTTGACCAACGGGAGAAGCCAACTCCGTTCCTCCTAACACAGATATCAGATATTAGGCTTGGCAACAGACGCTTTGATATGTGTTACACAGACGCCCTGTAGACATTGAATCGGCTCACTCCGACTTCGATTGCTAAAATGTTGACGTGAATACGCTTGCTGGTTGTGATATGTTCCCTACTATACTACTATTGAAGACCTTGACTTTTGATCTTCCTTCTAGGAGAATTCATCAAACCTTGCTTATCCTTCTGATGAGCAAGCTTTTCCTCTAACTAAGTTAGACTGCCTCTTACGAGCAGGTAACCTACCTTCTAAACCATGCCCCCACTATACTTTCTTCTAAGCCAGCTTTTCACTCTTTGTTTTCGTATCATCTCATTGGACTTATTTCAAACAAACTCGTTACACTCGCACCTGATACACGGGAACGAAGAAAACTACATGGGGAGCACGCTTACACCTGCAAGAACTAAGGGTCCAGACCAAGCACAGACAGATAGAACCAGACATCAAAAATCTTCCTTTGCACAATGCCTATCAGATATGGAAGGAGGATCTTTCAAGAGAAACTTCCATTTGATTTTCTAGCTCCGAGAGCTACTTTAATGGCTTGTGCCCATAACAAGTAGTTATGACCATTCAACTTTACAGAGGTAATCTGCATACTGACCTGATCAGATGAAGTGTTGGAGGCGGATTTATTTGAGTTAGAATCAGCCATGACGAATAACGTTGAGAAAGACCACCCAAGAAAGAATAAAGAAGCAACCCCCACAACCATGGAGAATATGAGAGCAAGCCTAAGAAGAGGTTCCCTCTCGAGGAACGCCTCGAGGAACGCCTCTTCTCATTATATGATTTGTGTGAACACAGTAAAGTCCCACCATAAGCATTCTGCATCTCCACTGCATTAAATGAAACTAAACGTCCCTTTCAACTTGGATCAACTGCCTCAATCAGTTTCCTTTCTCCCAGTAGCTCCATACCAATCAACAAGCACCGTACCGCACATCATCGACAGGCCTTTTCCTGTAGCTACCTCTAGCACCACTAGACCGAAGCTGTAAACATTTCTGTGATGGAACACCATAATAAACATATTAAGGAGCAAGATCTCCCATTTTCCCAGCTGGTATTGTAGCTTCCCTGGTTATAGAACTATGTTCATAGACTTCTGCCTAAATCTCCTAGCTTGGCATTGAATTCTGCATCAAGCATTATATTTCAAGTCTTAACTAACGTCCCTATGAATTCTTTCTCTCTCACATTCTGAATGCAGATATGATAGAGCAGACGCAACTCCGAGAACTAGATTCAACCTTTGCTTTCTTTTCCTCTGGCTACTAAGATGTTTCAGTTCGCCAGGTTGTCTCTTGCCTGCCCATGGATTCAGCAGCAGTTCAAAAGGTTAACCTATTCGGGAATCTCCGGATCTACGCTTATTTTCAACTCCCCGAAGCATTTCGTCGCTTACTACGCCCTTCCTCGTCTCTGGGTGCCTAGGTATCCACCGTAAGCCTTTCCTCGTTTGAACCTCGCCCTTCACTTCAACTCATACATACTACTTTTTGACTTCCAGGAGATCAGATTTTGACCCAAGAACACAGCAAAACCGGTGATCGATCGTCTGGGTATCAGGGTATCCAAACCAATCAGAGTCTGCAAAGCTTTTAAGTTGAATCTCTGAATCTGCATAATACATCAGACCTTGTCCAGGAGAATTCTTGAGGTAATGGAGAATTAGAGTGGCAGCCTGCATATGTGGAACTCGAGGAACAGCAACAAATTGACTTAAACGATTCACAGCATATGTAATGTCAGGCCGTAAGATACTGAAGCTGTCCTTCCAACCAGCCAACCCATATTACTTACTAACGGTTGAACACAACACTTACTTTGGCCAGGTTCTTCCATCTCCTTCGGATCCTGTAACTCTCTCCTTCTCTCAAATGAGAGCATTTGAGACTCTCCTCATCAACTAGTTAATGAGACTTCTCGTGCTGAAAAAGATCATTTCATTGACCTACGGCACGGAAGGAAAGCACCGCTGCTAGCTCGCCTTGTCCATGGAACTTATCCTGTTGAGAATCCTATCTTGCTTGACTGCGCTGGGAAGTCTTTCCTTAAAGCATTGATTTGACTTGGAGTATCCGCTTAAGTGAGAAAAGGAACTTATTTATTTAGCTTGAACTCTGAGCCGTAGAAGAGGACTTTTCTGAAGGACGGCTGGAGGAACCCCTTGAGCATGGACGAGAGTGAACCTATTTAAAGGTTTACTGTATCGTTTACTGGTGATGGGAATATGTAATATTGTTGTAGAAGTTTCCAGCCTCACAGGTTTTAGATTGAACTATGGAACCGAGCGAAGACCTTGAGATTGAGATTCCCAGTCCACTTATGAAATGGATCCGATTCACCGCTTTCGACTGAGATGTAAAGTCACCTTCTGCCTTTGCTTTTCGTATTCTATGGTTTTCTCCAACTCCTAATCTCAGTTTTACTTCTATGAACTCTATAGATTGATCCACAAAGAGATTAAAATTCTTACCTTCAGTATAAGTTTATCCTGAACCCTATGGCACTTCGCTGCTTGCTCCAGTGAGCTACCATTTAATGAAAGGGATATTATTCTCCTTTTCAGTGTGTGTACACGCTTGAAAGGAAAAAGATGAACTCAGACTAATAAAAGGAAACGGAACTTAGAAAACAAAACAACTAAGGATGGGCTCTTTGGTCTCATTCTTTTTCTGAGAAGAAGGTTCAGAGACAGCAAGAAGATTGTTCAAAGAAGCTAGATAGTCTGCTGGGAATGTGTGTCTATTATGCAGAGGAATTGAAAGAGAATGTGAACAGAGAATCAACAGAAAGTTTTCCTTCTTCTTTGGTACCGTAGAAGCTTGGCGATGTGAAAAGATCGAATTCTTGAGAACGAGCGAAGAAGCAATTGGGGCAGCGTATAGCCTTAGTCACGCGCATCCCTTTCCTGCATAAAGATGAGCTAGATAGCACGGCTTTGAAAGAAAGATATCTGAGGCAATTTTCCATTCACCTTTTCTTGCTGGTTAAGATAGTAAGCCGAGACTTCTGTAGTAGCTTTCTGTTGATTGGATAAGGAGTCAGTTGAAAGTGGTGAATAAGACCTGCAAATCCCCCTCTAAATGGTTGCCTTTTTTCATTTTCAATCTGTAAATTCATGAAGTCAAGAAGTGTAGCCGAATCAAATAGTTGGCTCTAGTCTAATTGACTACTTGGAAAGAAAAAAGTGATTTAGTGAAGTCTCTTTGATGCGCTACGAAGGTCAAGCAGGAAAAAGGGAAGCCCTTTCGACCTAAGCCAGGCTAATAGGTTGAGTGACCAGGCGTTCCTCGAGAAAGGTTATGTAATAGAGGCAATAGTGAGCCCCGAAGAGTGCTTTTCTATTCTTCCCCTTATTCGCTACGTATTCCTTTCACTGGGAAAGCTCCATCGCTCCTAATACGACAAGGCTCCTGCTGGCGGTTTCGCTCCCCGCGCCTAGTAGTCCATTTTATTCAGAATTCTTCTTCTTTTTGTTGATGGTGTTTGAAGGGACGAAAGGAGCTAGTGAGCAATGACATCCGCGCGGGAATAGGCTTGCTTCTTCCTAGCGATCGGGCGGTCCTCCCTCTTCCTGTTCACCGCCGGTTCGCCCACTGCTGCTTTCATAGATGTCGTGCAAAGGGGTTCCTCCAAGCTAATGGATGCCTATTCCGTTCTCCTGCTCCAGCTCAAGAGTTCAAACGGACAGAAGAGAGTCCTGCTACCGAAAAAAAGTGCATAATATTGGATTTAAACAAAGGGGATTTATTCACGAATACGATTTCTATTGATTGAAAGCTTTCCTATTACTGATGGCAGGCGGGCGAGACGGAGACCGCCGAAGAAGTGCCTTGACGCGCCGCAGCCACTACTTTGACTCCTTTTATGCAATTATGAACTCCACGGAACTTTCTCGATTCCAACGCAACTTATCCTTTTGGAGCTGACGTAACAAACTAGGCGAGCCTCCCAACGAAGCCAACATAAATCCTATCCGAATAAAAAAAATAAAAGGCAGTTTCATTATGGTGGTATACCAACCTCCTGTTCTGGAACTTCCAGTTCCAATCGAAGCATATAGATCCGTAAATAGATTTGTATGTATAGCCACTTCAGCCGTGCTCGTCCTTTCTCGAAAGTATCTTTTTTCTGGGAACATGGTTAACCAAAAATTATTATGTTTGCGATTCTTCATCCACCAATGCAGAAAATGCTCAAGTTTTCCATTCTTATATGAGGCCGGAAAGTTTATTAGCAAGAGGTCGGCATGAAGTGATTCATCATGCTCAAACATGAGCCGATCGTTCGTTAGGGGACGGTTTATAGATCATCAAATTCCCACAAATGGAATGAGAAGTGGGTCCATGTAAATGATCGAGACTCGTAAACAACAACGCTCCTTCCCCATATGGAGTTCGGAACCCAAAGGCAATCGTTGAGTGAACTGTATCTTCTTTGTGTTAGTTGACCCAAGCCGCACCATTACCGCAAGGGTGGGGCTCGGCCTCCGAACCGTACGTGGGACGAGCCTGCCTCATACAGCTCGGGCCGAAGACCGGGGGAAATTTAGGAGAGATGGGGAGACCCAGCAGCTGCCGGTCGGGGCGGGGGTAAGCTTGTGAAGGCGAGCTTATCCCGCAAAACCAATCCTATAGCGCTAGCGCTTCGCGTTCTTTCTATTTTATCTCATTTCATTCCGGGATAGGCGGCTAATACTAATCTAATAAGTGAAGTAGTCATCGTCTGACCAATTGACTCGGACACCAGCCCGCTCGTGCCCGCCCATTCTGTCTCGCCCTAAATGGAATGGCTCTCTTAGTTACGCTGCACCCCGCGACCCGAGTCCCCACGTCCGCTCTTCTCCGCCCGCAACCTAAGAAGTTGGCTTTGCCAACACAACATTAGGCCGTCCTTCATTCTATGCTGACCCCGCCCGGGGCTGGCTTTTGGGAAGCCCGTTCCCCACCGCGCTCATGGCCCGGCTGGCCTGCCAGCGGTAGTGGGAATTATCCCGTTCCCTGGTCAAAGACTTGGTTGATGCGGATCTACTCCACGAGGAGCGGTACGGACGTAGATGATATCATCACGACCTCTCTTTTCGTACCGCTAGGATGCTTAACGCCACTTCGCCAACTAGCGTTACCCGCGCTGTGTCTCTCTCAGTGGGTCAGCACTGGGTTGCTCGAGCAGCGAAGCTTACACCCATTCGCATTAGTTCATCCAAAAGTTCCTTACCTCATGCACGAATTTTTGAATAAGCCATCTTCCTATCAAGGTTAAGGAGTCAACTGAGCATCTCAGCGGCGGGATTGAATACCCGGATCGAATCAGAGTTCAGCGCCGCCTGCGCCCTGAACAAATAGGAGGCGGGCCACAGGTCGCACATAAGCCGCCGGGTCGCACACGACAGAAGAACACCCAACATACAGATGCACACTCCTCCATGTGAAATATTCATCTTCATTGGAACTTTGGTAGTAGTCGTGACCAACAGCCAGCCATCAGCTGTCGGCTCTTGGTAAGGAGAGCTTCAAGCCCGATTTCTGGTGGCACGCCCCCCACACAAGCACCCTCCAACTCAGGGGGGACGGGGAAAGCTAGAGGCCCAAAACCTTCGACCCTTCTTTCTAAATCTAAATGGGGGTGCCCGGAGCACCTCATCTTGTCATTTCGTCGTTGCTCATTCCCGTTCGGCCGAAGTGTTTGGCCTTTCCTTCCGCGCCCGCTCACGCTTCGCTGACCTATCGCGTGCTAAAAGAGGAAAACGAAAAGAAAGAATAAACAGAGCACACCGCAGAAAGATTCTAAATATGAGAAGTCCCCCTTGGATTCGAGAAGACGGAAATGAAGAACGGGAACGAAAAAAAATAAGGCCTTTCTAGCTCTAGTTTTGGATGAGCTTCTCCCAATTATGTCTGGTAATAGAATAGGGCGACTTGCTCTGACCAAGACTCCACTTTTTGCTCCGTCCATGGAGCGTATGATTTTCCTGGAATGTAGATAGACCAAAAGAGGGAATGAAGAGATAGGAATAGGAATTATAGTACCATTGGAAAAAGGGGCACCCGTGGGAACATCTCTACTGACGAACCATTTCAATAGTACGGGTGCTGCCGTGCCACAAGGCACGACCATAAAAAGAATAAAAAAGAAAAAGTTATGTAGTTGGACCATCTGCTCTATCCGTTCGAGTTTGGCTTCTCTAAAGAAGAGAAGGCGCTAAAAATGAAAATGTTCGCAAGGCATACCGAAAGGATACCAATGAAGCCGACCATTAATGACTAGTTCGAACACCAGGAGCGGAAGGAGGGACTTGAACCTCAACCTTAGCCTTGGCAAGGCTATGTCACTATTAAGCTATTTCCGCCAGCTACGGTAGTGGCGAAGCACTACTGAGCAATTCACGTATTACTTGATACGGACGACTTCCGTTTTTCCGCCGGACCACGGCTCTTGACCTCCGATCGAGCTACGAGCACGAGTAGGTAGGCGGCATCTGTCTTTTTTTTTTAAGTTGAGTCATTTCCTTTCCTAAGACGGCTCCTCTTATTCTACGATAA
This sequence comes from Lycium ferocissimum, assembly GCF_029784015.1. Taxonomy (NCBI): domain Eukaryota; kingdom Viridiplantae; phylum Streptophyta; class Magnoliopsida; order Solanales; family Solanaceae; genus Lycium; species Lycium ferocissimum. The sequence goes on along the minus strand of NW_026714078.1, from coordinate 6,287 downwards.
TCCAAGCAGCAGCTGCCCGAGTCCGCTCGGAACCAATCGATTCCTGAGCCTGGACTCAAGGTCTCTCCTGCCTGGTGAGCTTGCTGCGAATGCTGCGAGTAAATACATGAACGAGACGAGTGAGTTAGTCTCCGAGCGAACCCGACGGGTCTTTCAAACATCCAAGTTGCCACTTTTCAGCTACTTGGAATGCATGAGACCCCTGCATTTAGGAATCTTAGGTTACCTCCAGCCTTCTGAAGCGAGTTGACCTTCTGTTGACCTCCGCTTGGCCTGGACCCCGAGCCCTAGAGTTACCTTAGAGGACCTTCACAACTTCCAAAACTTCCCCAAACCCCTAGGAAGCAAGCCAAGCCGATGATAGATTTTATCTGAATTTCTTCTTTTGATATGGTCCTCTAGAACCTTGTGTCTCCTCAAACTATATGGAACGTAAAAATCTCAATTGCACGGGATGTTGAGGTTGGTAAGCATCTATACCTAGCTCAGCCATTAGAGTTAGAGTCCATTCACGGCTAACTTACCACCAACGAAGAATTCCTCGCATAAAATGATTCTTACATTCTATAGATACTGTAAAAGCCAACTCATGTTTCTGCGAAAATAAATAAGAAAGCTCATTTTTTCTTTTCTTATGCTAGCCTTTCTAAATATCCTTCTCTTGTTGATGAAGCGCCCCTTTATGGAGTTGAGCCTGACTTGGGCAGCCGCTTTCATTGTTGTACCATTATATTCTTTTTTCATGTCTTTTATGGATGGCTGTTCTCATTCCGTCGGAGGCGATGGAAGCGGTGCCAGCTCTTCGAAGCGACCGCGTCTCGACCTGCCCAGAACAACAGGAATAATTTCATCTAAAAAAAAATATGAAGAAGTAAGAAAGATCAAAATGGAGTTAGCCGAACTGATTGGCTCCCTAATTGACCAAGCGAAAGAGGGGCTGCAATTTCCGCCCATAAGGGGAGTGCCTTCGCCACCGGTAATGTGTGGAAGAGCTAATAAACCGAATTGGGAACAATGAGAAGGCCAGACCAGAAGGGAAAACGACCCCAATGGGGAGATTACCGATTTTATAAATAAAAAGAAGTTCTTAAAGCGGGCCCGTGATAACACAAAGAATGAGAACGAGGGCCAGATGAACATCTGAGGTGAGATTCGGATTCGGGCCATCGTCAATCAGTGTTATGAAAATGATAAGAGTGAGAACTCATTTTCATTTTATCTTGTGACTCATTCTCTTCTTTCTTTTCGTCTATTTGTGCATCTTTCTTTCTCCCATGCTTTCCGTCGGTCAAACCAACGATTCTCTTCTCAAAGTAATAGAGAGATCCTTTTCTAGTTAGACTTCTATCAATGCAATGAAAGAACCATCCCTTCCTATTAGTTTGTCCTGTCAGATAGAAAGAAAATTAGACCCCAAAGAGAAAGAGCCCGTTGGGGGGTGAAGGGTGGGGGTTTACATACAACCGAGACAAAGTGGTTTATGATTGAATCTCAGAGGCATTCTTATCATTTGGTAGATCCAAGTCCATGGCCTATTTCGGGTTCACTCGGAGCTTTGGCAACCACCGTAGGAGGTGATGTGTACATGCACCCATTTCAAGGGGGTGCAAGACTTCTAAGTTTGGGCCTCATATTTCTCCTATATACCATGTTCGTATGGTGGCGCGATGTTCTACGTGAATCCACGTTGGAAGGACATCATACCAAAGTCGTACAATTAGGACCTCGATATGGTTCTATTCTGTTCATCGTATCGGAGGTTATGTTCTTTTTTGCTTTTTTTTGGGCTTCTTCTCATTCTTCTTTGGCACCTGCGGTAGAGATCGGAGGTATTTGGCCCCCAAAAGGGATTGCGGTTTTAGATCCTTGGGAAATCCCTTTTATTAATACCTTATTGCCCTTTTATCCGGAGCTTCCATAACTTGGGCTCATCGTGCTATACTCGCGAGGAAGGAAAAACGAGCAGTTTATGCTTTAACAGCTACCCTTTCACTGGCTCTAGTATTTACTGGCTTTCAAGGAATGGAATATTATCAAGCACCCTTCACTATTTCGGATAGTATTTATGGTTCTACCTTTTTCTTAGCAACAGGCTTTCATGGTTTTCATGTGATTATAGGTACTCTTTTCTTGATTATATGTGGTATTCGGCAATATCTTGGTCATCTGACGAAGGAGCATCACGTTGGCTTTGAAGCAGCTGCATGGTACTGGCATTTTGTAGACGTGGTTTGGTTATTCCTATTTGTCTCTATCTATTGGTGGGGAGGTATATGAAGGAACGAAAGAGTGGATTCAAAAAATGAAAGCTCGAAGACAAAGAGAACCGGGCTTTTCCAAAGAATTACTGCAGCTTTCCCACTCCCTTTGATTATCATATACAATAAAGTCTCTTCCACTTTCCTACCAAATCTCTCTTTATTCTGGCACATAAATGAAGGCGTTCCTCGAAGAGATTATGGCAGATCATGTTCACCAAGAAATGACCCGAAATTTGATCTTGGTCTATTTGAGATTGTTCCTTTTAATCGTAATCAAAGATGTTTTCTTGTTTCTTGTTTCTTTTCTAAACAAATTGAAGAACCTAATGGATCGAACTCATCCTACGAAAGATATCGGAACACCAAAACTAGAAAGAAAGAAAGTAGAGCTTATTGCGAGAGTTCGCCGTTAAAAGTGCAAGCTGTAATTATACGTTTCAGAATCCCACTTAATAATTTCCTAAAAAAATGAAATCTGCTTTTCGTAAGACGTGTCTTTAGAATACTGTTCAAAACAAGTAATCAATTCGTTGACCAAGCGAAGATTGAGGTGATGACAAGTTTGCAACCACCAAACTCGGTAAAGGGTATTCGAAGCTTCTTAGGACATTAGGGTTCTATAGGAGATTTCTCAAGGATTTCTCGAAGATTGCTAGGCCACTCACACAACTCTTATGCAAAGATGTGGCTTTTGTGTTTGATGAGAAATGCCTTGAGTGAGGCATTCTTGATGCTTAAAGAGGCTCTAGTGACCGCGCCCATAGTCCAACCACCGGATTGGAATTTACCATTTGAGGTCATGTGCGATGCAAGTGACTACGCGGTTGGAGCCGTTTTGGGGCAAAGGAAGGACAGGAAGTTGAGCGCCATCTACTATGCTAGTAGAACCTTGGACGACGCGCAAGTCAACTATGCCACCACCGCGCTTTACGCTCCTCGCCGTAGTTTTCGCCTTTGAGAAGTTTAGGTCTTACTTGGTGGGCTCCAAACCAATAGTGCACACGGACCACGCGGCTTTGAGATACTTATTGGCAAGAAGGACGCGAAACCGAGGCTACTTAGATGGATTCTACTTCTCCAAGAGTTTCATTTGGTTATAAAGGCGTTCCTCAGGTGGTTCCTATAGTTTTGGTTGAAAGGTCTTGGTTGGAATCCTTGACCTCCAACATAGTTCAACTCTTCTTGTGTTGTGGCTCCTCATACCCTTCAACACCAAAGTCTTGGTACCCTTGATATCCACCATACTCTTCACAAGAGTTTACCGTCATCTTTTCTTTTGGTCACGCTTCAATATCTTATCCATTTTTGCATTCAGCTCTTGGATGGCATGATGAGATTCATCATTGTTTTTCCTTGTAGTCCGATCATAATCCGAGCCATGACTCCCATTGCTTTGTGCGAGATTCTCTACCAAAGTATAAGTATCGGCTTCCTCAATTGTTTGACTCATGAAGCTTCTCGTAGACACCAGAGCTCTGGCGTTCCTCGAAGTCACATCTCTCGCCCAAGTTCGGCGGACTCAATCGCACCCTTCCTTCGTCGTATAGAAGATAGTTACGATCGTTGAGTTTAATGGAGACACAACTAGTAATATTGATATTGGAAGGAAAAGGATAAGACTCAAGAGAACCCTCCATGGCTCTTGATACCATGTGAGTGTTCGGGCTTCCAACTCAAAACCAATTGGCAATGAGTGGAGAGGGTGAAAGCTTTATATACTAGTGTAGGTCCCTTCTCACTTTCAATTAGGATTCCTAACAAAGGGAAGTCTGGATACTTGACACAGGTTGTTCTTTCGGAAGAAGAGAATGGCTTGTGAGTTTATCAGATGCTGGTATGGGACAAGTAAAGATGGCAAATGACACCATGTCAACAGTGAAGGAATAAGGAAGTGTGAGACTGAGAAATGAAGATGGTTCTACTGTTTTGCTGACAAAGGTGAGATATGTCCCCAGGGTGAGAGCATTACTAATCGGGGAAGTTTGAACTAGCTGGAGAGTCAGGATCTCTTCTCGAAAGCTATTATCAACGTTCAGCGATTGAATTACCTTCAGTAAATCTAACCAGCTAAGCTACCCTTTTTAATTAAGTTAAGAAAGGGCAGTTCTGTCGATTCCCAATCTCGAAACTGAGATTGCGAAGTCACAAGCTGATGGGCTATATGTGAAGTTCAAAAACCCAGTTAAGAAAGGAAAGATATAGCTATCAAGCTGAAACTTGAACTGGAATTGCCTACTTTAAACCTGTTCGTAAAAGCTCCAACTAGAGCTATAGGAGCCCAATCTCTTGACTTTGGTAAGGCTTCTGTTGAAGTGACTTCCCCAGGTTTTGAACCCTAGATAGCTCAGTTACTTGCGATGGAAAGGCACTCTCAAGAAAAGACGTGAAATCTAGTTGAGTTGTCTTATCTATCACTATTCAAGCTTCCAAATCGAATCCAAGATAACCCTTTATTCATTATTCATTTCATCCTCTCGCTTTGCTCGAGTCACTTTCGTCCCTTCCTTTCTTCATTTGTTTTTTGGTTGGTCAAGGTAGTTGCCTATCTTCTTCTAGTGTAATGGTTAGGATTCTTTAGATGTAGCTGAAGGATTCAGGCGTCATACATAATAGAAAGGGAAGAAACCTACCACTCTATTACTGGGGGACGATATGGAAATGTGTCGGCACGGTTCCAACTCGTGGAAAAAGGAGGACTTTGTGAAGAGCTACCAAGCCTTGAGAACAGAGCGAGCCTTACAGCTTGAAAGGAACCTGAAAGATGGATCTTGAAACCTTGGGGAAAGTTTCCTAAGGCGAGCTCGAGCAGAAGGGGTTCCTCCGGCGCGTCTAGCCCTACTTCTATCCAATTCCGGCAAGGTAATCCAATTGGAAAACTCTGACTGAACGTGAGGATGTTATGTCGACTTAATCCGTGGTTGAATATGTTATGTCGGCTTATAAGAGAAGATTTCGGGCTATAGGTCTAAGCACCTAAACTCCTTTTCTGGCATGCTATAGTTATTAAAGTCTCTCGACGGCGGGAATGGGAGATTACCGGTAAGCCATCTTGATGAAGATTGACTTCAACCAAAGAAGATGAATTGACTTAGGTTTCTTACTATGTGCTCGATCCGATCAACGAAAGAAATCCTGAAATTACATAAAGAAACGCGAGAATCTTCACAGTTGACATTTTCGATTGAGAAAGTGGCAGGCGTTCCTCGAGCTCTACTGTAGTGCCTTGCAAGGTCGTAGAGCCGGTAACCCTCGTTCACCTAAAATGGAAAAAGGTCTGTGATTGAGACTAAGGAACGCTAGCTATATGCTTAACACATGCAAGTCGATCAGTTCGCCGTTTCGCCTATCGGCTTGGCAGGCAAGCTACCTTGCTTGCATTCTATAAACGGTAACTTCCGCGCCGAGGAACGCCTGCTTAAATTGATGTGAATTGAATGATGGTGACAGCTCTTCAAATCCTATTCAGTCTGATTAGATATGTCACTGAAACAATCCGTTCTGTCTCAGTTTGATTTTCGGATTCCGAGGATGAGCCGGACGACGAAGCCGAGGAACGCCTCAGATAAAGATGTCTCAGACGCTACTCTCCCGGCAAGAACAACTTATTCTATTGTGATTTTTTGTGATTTTTTTGGCGGGTTCGGTCAGGAGAGACAAAAGAGAGATGCTTTCTATCAGTCAAAAGGGGATAGCGCCCCCGCCATGCTCCCACGGCCCGCTTACCGAAGGAATAGAAAAGGGAGGACCGGGGAGGTCCAGAGCAAGTAGGGTTGGGGTATAGAGCCGTAAGCGCGGTGGGGTGTGAGAGAGGACGTGCTCGTACGGTTCATAGAAGGGTATGATCAACTCGTTGATTGTTGGTAACTTGAACTCCTCTATATTCGAAATATGCCTTTCTAGGAGCATTACGATCTGCAGCTCAAATGGTCTCTTATGAAGTCTCTATTGGTCTTATTCTTATTGTACTTAGAAGAGCGCGTTTGTATCCGCGAAGGCAATCATCGCTCGGATGTTCCCCCCAACCCA
>NW_026714077.1:0-25368 GCF_029784015.1 Lycium ferocissimum | reverse complement strand
TTAGTGATCATCTTTTATGCTCCTCGATGATTCATACATGTGTCCATGGCCCACACATATGTTGGACCAATCAAATTTGGCCACAAAATGTGTGGGACCATCTCCACACCACATGGCCAACATGGCTTGTCTTGCATGATTTCCAACTTTCACTTATTCCATTTTTGGTCCCAAATTTTCCTAATTGTTCCATGCCATCAAATTCATGTGCAATTTAGGTCCTAAAATAAAATCGAAGGTCAAAAATCCCGACTTTGTATCCCAGAATGATCTTGTCCCTAACTTATCATAGTTAACCCGAATTGTCCCAATGTCCGAAATACAGGATATAACACTTTGGGCTCAGTCTTGGGCCTTTCTTTTATGATGATGTTTATAGTTTTTGGTCATTAATAAATATGGGCTTGACCCAAGTCAATGCAATTAATCTTTTGGCTTTGTAATTTATTTAGCTCTTAGCTATGTTGAGTAATATACTAATATTGTGTATATCCGTTTGTATCTTTGTTCCCCCAAACATATTGGTGAGCCCCCACCGGGCCTATTAACGTATCTAGATGGAGTCAACAAATTCGGATAAAATATGGAGCATACGTATGGAACCCCTAGGTAAACCGCAATTGAGCGGATCCTTAATACCGGGGTGCCTACACCTTCCCTGGTGGATCACCAGAACCTTTACCCAGCCCCTTATGCGGTTGTTTAGTCGAAGTCTGTCAGGGATGACTATGGAATGGTTCATCTCTCAAGATATTAGCCGGTGGAAAACATGGGAAGAAATGGCGAGTTCGTTCATGGAAAGATTCCGCTTCAATGTGGAAAACATACCTGATTGCTTCTCGTTGGAGAAAATTCGTCAGAAATCAATTGGAACTTACTGAGAATATGCTAGTCGCTGGAGAGATAAAGCGGCACATGTACAACCACCCATGACTGAAGCTGAGCTGGTAGCCGCATTCATACAATACCAAGAAGCCGATTGCTTTGATAAAATGATAGCCATGAAAGGGAGTTCCTTCGCAGATATAGTTTTTGTGGGGGAAGATATCAAAGACGGCCTTAAAACTAGAAGGATTGTTAGTGTACTAAACAGATCAAGTGCGTCAGGCACCATGAGCAGCAAAAAGAAAAGAGAAGACATCGCCTGTGTTTCTAGAACTACTAGTCCAAAAAACTAAGGAAAAGAAATAATCCACAAAAATCCAGATAACTACAATTCACCTCCACCAACCAACTACATAATCGCCTCACCCCAATATAGCCCAATGACCGCAGTTGTGTACGCACGGCCGACTACCAAGCCCCACAACCAAACTATCAAATACCAGCACCAAACAACCAAACTCCACGACTAAATTATCGAATGCCAGCACCCGATAACCAAGCTCCATAAAACCAAAATTTCCAGAACCAGCCTCCGCCGGCAAACTATGAGGCGCCCCAAAGAAAACCTATGAGAACATTTACCCCTCTTCCGGAATCGAGGACAAGTCTATTTCCGAGCTAAGGGATGTTGGGCGAGTAAGTGCCATCCCACCTAAACCTGAAAACCCCACTAATTGATGGTACAGGCCAGATCTCACTTACGCCTATCACTCCAACCAAGCTGGCCATGCCACTGAATATTACATAAACCTGAGACACAAGTTACAGGACATGCTTGACAATCGCCAGCTCATCTTGGAGCCAACACCACCAAATGTGGACACAAATCCGCTCCCAAAACATGGAGAGAACCAAATTCACATGATAGAGAGAGGTGATGAATGGGAAGCTAGCACGGTTCGTCCAGATGTTGAAGGATTAGAGAGCACTGTCGCCTCATTGTCCCTGCAAGAGCAGGAAGAAGCAATAGACCCTTTGACGAAAGGATCTGAGATATCTGCCTTAGCTGGAAGAGAGCCTTTTGTGCTCAAATACCCCTCAACTGTCACTCAAATGCACAACGATCCTTTCATACTCAAAGCATCAGGATCAATACCACTTGGGATACGTAGGCGCTCGTTTGAGTTTGGTCCCTCTCAAAGAAAATTCCAATATGTTTACCCTGAACTACCTTTCGACCTGATTCCCGAAACGGGATACATAGGCGCTCTTCCGAGCTCGGTCATTCCAAACAAAATTTCCAATAAACCTTAGGAAACTTCAAAATGATTCAGCAAGAGAACGATAAATATAACCCCACAAGGAAACTGGGGCAGAATTTTTGAGAAAGATCTCAAAATTCCTCAAGCACGATGAAATCAAGAAATGACAAGTACACATTTACACTGGGACAAAAATTTTGAGAAGGTCTCAAAAATTCCGTCGACATAGCGAAACCCGAGTTGGTACAAAGACGTATTCAAACTGGGGCAAAATTTTCGAAAAGGATCACGTGTCAAGAAGAAGAACAAAAGACAGGAGACCTTGCTTGAGTAACTAATGTCATGGCATTAAAAGGGCGCAAATAAAATGTTATTTTCAAAACATATATGCATATATCTTCAAAATAAAATCATCGCACAAAAACATTCCTAAAGGAAGAACAAAAGATTTTAAAGAAAATGAGCATCCTTTCCTTCGAGATATGAGCGAAAGAAGTCCATACGCATGGAAGGCAATCGACCATATAGGAAACTGACAAATCTTTCTATGGATACAGGAACAAACAAGCATGGATGTTTTTACACTAACGCGTTTGCTAGAATGTTCAAGACAGGATAACGATGACAAGCAAAGCGAAGAAAAGTTCCAAGGATGGCGGCACAAAGAGTGCGCAAAAGGGTAACAAAATCCGTCCCAAGTGAAGTTTCCATTACACTGACAAGTTTGTCCATTTTGCAGAGCACAATGATTTTTACAAAAAGAAAATCTTAAAAGACCATTGGAAGATATAATCACGGTATCAGAAGCCGGGTTTATTGAGACCCCGGCCTAGACGTCGCATGGCTTGCCTTGATACACTAGCTGAGTGGACGTCCAAAAATTCAAAAATTTAAAATGACGCGTTGATAGCGGGATTGAATGTCGTTACTCACAATCGAGTCTAGTCCTTTTTGGAAGATGTAAATCCTGTCGACGGGCGGGTATTCTTCCCCGGAGTCAAAAAAGGAAGGTGTAAGTCTTGCCACTGAGGTAAGCTTCATTCCTCAAAATGATGATATGGATTAAGAGACTACGTCCCGAAGGGCGAGTCGCCATCCATATATATAGCCAAAAATAGGTAGCGTAATTCTGAGCTTGATGTCCGCAATCGTTGAAATAGGAATGTGATTCCTACGTCAAGATTTGCGGTCACTATTGCAGTCTATTTCAAGTTAACGAAATCATGGTTCAGGGATAGTGGTAGTCATGAGAAAAGGCTCCGCCTTTGAATATGTCATAGTTAACTTGAAAATTCTGACTAAATGTTGTAATTCTGGACACAGGGGTTAGCGATCATCATGAAAGGATTATGATCCCGCACTCTGATAAATAGTCTACATTTAGGTATTTTTGATTATAGGTGATGTTAGACCAACTGGTATACCGCGGTCACCGTATGCGGATAACGGGATGAGCGACACCAGATTTGGACAATCATCGCGATATGCAATCATGATGTGACGCCAAATTTTTTAGGGTAGTGGACGTCGTAAGAAATAAAAACGGCCTCACACGAGAAAACATGGGTTTCACAATTGACATATCGATTTACGAAAATGACAACTGGACTGGGGTGTGTAGGTTCGCAGAAATGCGGTATAGCCAGACCCAGATCCCAATAGAAGTTATCATTGAATGATGATAACATTTGACAACGACGAAAAAAAACCGGTTGAAGTATCGTGATTATTATCCAGAGTAGATTGCTTTCAGAAAATATACACAAAAGCACACACTTACAAGAGAAAGAAAGAAGACGTATAAACGTCGACAAAAGACGAATGTAGTGGAACAGAGGGACGACAATGACAACAAAATGGCGAAATGCCACACAGGTATGACTATACTAAAATTAAAATTTAATTAAAAAAAATAAAAATAAAAAGACTAACACGCAGGGCTCAGTGTTTGGAGACGAGCTAGAAGCTACCAAAGGTGGAAGCAAGAGCCGGATTCAAAACATGCGGAGCATACGTGGAACTCTCTCTTGGGTAACCAGTCAAAAACCGTGTATGAAAGTCAAGGTTTCTACGCCAGGGATTGGAGATCGCTTTAAACATCAACACTAATAAACCCTTTCAAAAACCGCCTCCGGCTCGGATCTTCAGCCGGAAATAGCCAAAGAGGTTCCCACATAAAGGGATATTCCTTTTCGTGCTATCGAGTCGAACTACAATTGGCCTGATTCCCAAAGCCAGGGATATGTAAACTACTCAAGTTTCAAGGCTCGGCCATATTCCTATAGTTATCTTAGGACATCCCGAGATAGCTTAAAGAAAATCTTTATTTCACAGCCCTCATAGATTCAAAACTACAATCGGCCTGAATTCTCATTTAGCCCGAGATATGTAGGAAGCCTAGAAAGTCAGGGTCCGGCCATAGTTCCGAAATATTGTGAAAAAGGGCTATAGTCTCTGCTATTCGATGAAAATTAGGTTTGTCAAATTCGTAGCTCAAAGATGGCCTTGCGATCCTTGAACTTCGAAGGGGCAATTGTTGACACCTAATTTTCATTGCATAGAACGTATACTTTAATTTTTATATTTCCCGAGTCCAAGATGGAGCAAGGATGCCCTTAAAAATTTAAAAAATTTAAAATCCCGCAAAATTGTAAAAAATTGACGTTTAATTATTATTTTCATAAAATTAACAATTACAAGAAATTACGATTTATTTACTTTTACAAATTTGGTTTAAAAAGAAGATATGCATCCTGCTCCGTCTAGCTCGGGAAAATTGTTAATCAAGATAACGTATGAATTACTGCTCATTTTGACCGCATTTTTCACACTTTTAAATGTTCTCCGGAACTATATCAATATTAGACTCGTTTTAAAGCTAATTTTCTAAATTCACGAGTTTTTAAATTTTTAATTAGCTTAAAATAACTATTTAGTTGGTTATACATTGTTTATATTATTTGGTTATTAATTGATCTAAATTAAGAGGGGAATTAAATTTTAAAAAGCTTGAGGGGGAGTTGTTTTTTTTAAAAAAAAAGGGGGGGGGGGGATGAAAGTTTGTAAAATACAAACTTTCACCCCCATTCTTATTTTGACGGCCCGATCCCACGTCTCTTTTTCAAGCGATGAAAAGGAACCTCTAGGGTTCCCCCTCCATGGCTGATTCCATGGCCATTCTCATCAGATTTTTGAGGCGTTTTGTCCTAAATCATAAGTACTCGTGATTTACAGGTTTATTTTCCTTTGAATATTACGTTAAATGCTCGATTGACTCATTTTTTGGGGATGTTATCCGAGTTTTGCTGTGATAGAGTTGTCATGGGCGAGACCTCGAGTCCTTAGCCATCTTGTGCACTCTATCACATGGAAGCAAACACCCATGGGGGAACTTTCCGATTTAGGTACGGTTTAAGGGTTTCTATCCTACCTTTTAACGATTTTATCTCTAAAATTCGTTGTTATTTGTCCTATTTGATGACTAGGTGTACTACTCTGTTTATTTTGAATTTTACCAGATTTTTGCTTAAATTTTTTGAGTATAATTAGCTGTAATTTTTTGTATTGTGTGATGTGTACCATTTATGATTGGTCATGGTACTAATTGTGGTAATTTCTTGAAGAATTATGTTGTCCTTAGGAAAAATTCGAATTGTTTGAATTTTAAGGTTTAGAATTTGAGAGGGAATATGTGGAAAAGGATTTTATACACCCTTTTCCCCCTAAATCCTATTGGATCACTATAAATAGCAGGTCATGTGGCTGCTGGAAGGGGCTCTCTCTCTCTCTCTCTCTCTCTCTCTCTTTCCGGAAAAATTCCTAAGTTAAAAAATAACACTAAGTGTTCTAGCCTACAAAATACAATACATATATAAGCATACCATTGAAGACATACTATATATAAAAAAAAATTATATATATATATATATATATATATATATATATATATATATATCTTTTATATAGAGAAGACATGAATTTTTGAAAAGAAAGGGTTTGTCATCAAGGTTTTCAAGTGTTGTTTGAAGTTTTGATTCCAACCCCATTTTGATCTTTAGGTTGCCCTTTAAAAAGGTATTCTCTATTTCCTTACCTTTTATTGGCTCTCTTTTACTTTGTTATTAGTATGTATTTATGGTTGTTTTATTAAAGTATAATGGTTTTAGTCTTGTTTAAATTCTATTCTTTGCATATCTATTGTCTAAATGGTTATATGATGTAGTGTTATGCTTGTTTAGATTGTTTAATTGTAACTTAGACTTTTAAAACTCTGTGTAAAGATCTTTTTGTTAAATATGCCTAAGTCAAGGTTGATTATGTGTCACAATCTTGTTCTAACTAGAATGACCTAAAAATGCTTTTGAACCTAAGATCCTGCTATTTCTTTTGCATTTTCTGTGACTTATGGTTTGGTTTGAGACTGTCCTTACTTATTATATTGATCTATGTGTTGCTTTACCTATAAAACTAATGTACAGCCACACTTTCATCTTGTTAACACAAAAACTGAATAAAAATTGGCATCTCTGAAAGTGTAAAACAAGACCTTTGTTTGGTTTTAAAGGTTTGAAGAGTAGTTTTTTCCAAATCCTTTATAGTTATTGGTCTTTTAGCATTTTTCAAATGCTTTAAGTGTGATGTAATATGCCTTTGCGATTACTGGTTTCACTTAACCTATATAGTAGGCTTACTCTTGAATCTATTTAAGTCTAAACAATATGAAAGTGGCTCTTTCCAAATTCTTTGACTTCAATAGATTAATGATAGTTGAGATGCTTTAAAATTGATTTTTATGAGACTCGTAACCTGCTCACTAGTTGACTTGTAATCTAGAAGTATTATATGTGTTGTTTTCTCCTAGAAATTGGTTGTGAAAGGGCAAAGTGAAGGTTTATATTAAAATTGTGTCTTTTGTTTAAGATTTGGAATGAGAGGGATAGGAATAAGATTAGTGTCTTGTGATTCCTGAATCTTCTTGTTTTCTGTGATTGACATGTTGCTCTCTCCGCTAAGTGACTTAGCTAATTACCCTATATGTTTCAAACTCTCCTTGTAATGCTAGCAACTTGGCCTTTGTTGTTTTGTTGGAATTAAGTTTTGTTTACTGAACCATCCCCCGCAAATGGTTTTCTCTTGAACCCTTTTGTCTCAATTTTTCTGAATTTTTTGAAACCTATCACCATTTCGATCTGAAGTTTCCTTTCACATCTGATTTGCTTGTGACTTATAGACCATTGATCTTGTCTCATATTGGTTAATTATCTACAATATTCATGATTGGTTTATCACTTATGATCTGTATTCATACTTGGAATTATTATAGCTTACTTGGTTCTCTTTACCTGATATGATCATGTAATGGACTTTGTGAAAAGAACCTCGACTAAAAGTTGTTTTAAAGGACTGAGTGTGATACTTGCTTTTGAAACATACCTCCCTTTTATTATTTTCTTTTTTTTTTCTTTTTGGCCCCATATGTGTTCTTACCCCCCTATTTGCTTGAGCTATGTCTGATACTGTCAAAGAACTAGGATAGCATTCATGCACCTATGGTGAATATTCATAGACCTTCACTTTTATATGTGGTTCTTTTTTGTGTAAATTCAGGAAATAGAACCAACTTATTGGGTCCTGGAGACTCTATTGATAGCTTGTTATACTTGTTATGTGCTAGGGTGATTCTAGGGACTTGAAATGGTTAGAAGTTGATCATCATAAACCTTGACTAAAACCCTAATGCTTGCTGAACTTGCAAACTTGTTTACCTAGTGTTTGGACTTGCTTAAGGTTACAGCTAGTCTAAAATGGCTCAAAACTTTGTTGCTCATTCCTGTCTTGATTACTTTGTGTGTTCAATAAAAATCCTGCTTGATCCTGTATTTGTGTTTGGACCTATCTATTTAATTTTGGGATTGAACCTAAGTTAAAACTGTCATGTTAAAGCTAAATGTTTCCTTAAGAATATGTGCTAAAGTGATCTTAAGTCATTATTTGTGACCTTTGCAACTTAAGAGGGGATTAAAACTAGAACTTGGGAGCTTCCATAAAATAGCACTTATAATTTGTGATATGGCTATGGACCTACTTAAAGTTAACATTGGTTTAGGAGAAGCCACCTAGATCTGCTACTTGATCTGTGACCTTTTATTTTGACATGAATGAAACTAAAAAGAAATGATCTAGAAGAATGATCTAGAAGATGAATTCCTGGAAATAATTTAACATTACATGCTTCGATTAAGACTGGCCTAGTCACTTGTTTGTTTGCCTGTTTTCCTTGTCTTGTCATTCTCGAACTTTGCTAGGTCTAGGAAGATAAAAAATGATCTGTCCTAAACCTGTTTAATGAAATTGAGACTGTCTAGGGGGAAAATTAGTTAAAAAATGAAAACTGTGAGATTTGTAGTATATTTTGATCCTAGAAGAGTTCAAGTAGCCTAGATTTTGTGTGCATTTGTTGGCTTCAGTCCTGGGAACCAGTATAGGGTCTGTGCCTTTTCTTGTTTGCTTCTTTGACTTGGTTTGACATGATCTTCCGCTATCCTTTCTCTGCATTGTTGTTGTTTGCCCCCCTATCAACATAAATCCTCTATGGTTTCTATGTCCCTACTGTTGTGGCTTCTGTGTTACTTGCAACTTCTTGATACTTTACCCTACTTGACACCTCCCTAGACCTCCCTAGACCTCTGTTTGCATCCTGGGATCAGTGCTGAGACCTTAGATTGAATCCAAATGAACTATAGTAGCTTCTTTGAGTGTCGTGGATCAATAATTAGTCTTGTTAACTTTCAGAGACACCTCTATGCCTTTAAAACCCCTTAGAAGGCCAAAATTTGGGTTAAAAAATGAAATTTCAGGGGGTCCTATTCTAGTTTTGATATTTGGGAATTGAAATGATTAAGTGATGTATATCAAAATGTATGCCAATATCAAATGTATATTTGAAGGTTTATGCCAATTAGGTTTTTTAAGCTGCTCCAAGTTTGATTGAATTATATTTGATGTAAATCGAGGCCGTGTATCTACCACTTGGCCCAATTGTTGACACTTTAATTTTTTGGGTATTTTAGTTAAGATCTTTGTCCAAAAATCTAGAGGGTTGGGCTTGATCCTTTTGTCCGTGTTTCCATGCTTGACTTGGAATTACTACTATTTTTGGAACCGTTTTATACTTTGGGTCGCCGTTTTTTACTAAATTCAATTATCTATCCTATCGTTATAATAAATTGACATTATTGAAACTTTTGGTCAATAATGTTCTGTTTGATTCATTTTTGGCTATGTAATAATTATTATGATGGCTTTAATATTTTGCGCAAAAGCATAGAAAGGCATTTATCATTTTTGTCAGTTTAAATTTAAATTAAAATATGAGTGTATTCTAATGTCTTGTATACTCTTTTTAAAACTATCTTTGTCCATCCAAACTTTGTTTTGAGTTGGTGAGCCGCCACTCTACAAATTTACAGTTATTGTTGTTCAATTTTCCATTTGGTTCTATTATTCATGTCATATTAAATACGTTTCCACTAAGTTCAAGTAATCGAATAATTTGAAATAATTTACGGAGCAAAATGCACAAAGATACGTATGGACTTAGGGACAAATTCTTGCATAATACTTTCGTTTGGGCTTCACATTTTGGTACGGCCCAAAATCCTTTACTCTTTACTTTATGCAATTTAAATTCTATATTTGTGCCTTTAAATTCAAGATGTTGGAACCCCTTCCTATATGATTGTCACACAATTTGGAGTCGCTAAATCGATTTTTTTACTAAATTCAAACTCGGGAAGAAATAAAAAAAAAATGGGTACCGGGAGATTAATCTATATATGTTGAAAGTTTGGACTTACATGAATGATAATTCAAGAAAATATTTGGGAAGATTTTATAGGACTAAATTGACATTATTGAAACTTTGGGGCTTTAAATGGGTTACAACTGATAATACCTTAAATTTTTTCTATGGGATCGTTATTCTTAATAGACAAAACTTAAGTATACTTCATTGATAATGTATAATAAAGGTAGAGGTAAGGTGTTACCGTCTTACCCTTAAAACTTATGGGTCGATTGTATAATAAACTATGCATATTGAAACTTGCGTAAATATATATAAAATGAAAGTCGTTCAAACATGGATTAAAATTTGGCTAAGTATAGAATATGATTGATAGATTAAAAATAAATAACCTAGTATAACCAATTACGGTATATATACGATAATAGTATGTCTAAAACTATTTTTATAAAACAATTTCCATAAACTTAAAATAGTTCTTTTTTCAAAAAATCTTTTTGGGTGGACTTACGTAGAGTCCTACCTACTCTAAGAGCCTTTGGGTATTAGCTTAGGTATTCAAGTCCGACACCCACGCTCAATTTTGAGCAGAATTATACTTCGACGATTTCTTAAAAAATAAATTTCTTGCATGTAAATGACACTCTATTATTGCAGAAATCTTGACTTAAGCAATTTTTGTCTAAAACAGTTTTTAATCATAAGGTAAACCATTAGAACCCGTAGGTAAACCGCAATTGAGCGGATCCTTAATACCGGGGTGCCTAACACCTTCCCCGAGGGATCACCAGAACCCTTACCCAGACTTTGGTAGATTAGGTTTCTTTTAAATAGTAGTTTAAATGAATTCTTTTCGAACTGTTTTTTCCTAATTTCCTAAAAATTAGGTGGCGACTCTAAAATGTATCCTTTAGAGCACCATTAAGTGGTTGGCGGGTTTTTTCGAGTTTCCTGGTATGATTCACAACCGTACTTCCCCAAAACACCTCCCTCCTTTTATGAGGTATGTGCGAGCCGGTTAAACTGAGAATTCCCAGCGCCTGCTACATTAAGCATGCATGGTATCCACCTTATGAGGCAAGCGGATGTACAAGTTATCTTTATCTCATGTTATGTTCTATATTTCTTATTATGTTGTTATTCAAGCCTTATGTTATTATTCATGCCTTACATACTCAGTACATTGTTCGTACTGACATCCTTTCTTGTGGATGTTGCGTTTATGCCTGCAAGTAGACAAGTACACGAATTTGACCCGTAGGTGATTTATTAGATGATTCTCAGGAGCACTCCACTTACTTCGGAGCTGCAGTCTATTGGTATTGGTCCTTATGATCACTTGTATTATATTTAGAGGCTCGTAGACATATGTGTATAGTTAGACATTTCATAACCCTACCGGTCCATATCATTGTATAACATTTTAGTAGCCTAAATTAGAGGCAAGAATGATGGACATATATACCGAACTTGAGGATTATATAGAGATGTGTCGTTATATTGTGATATATGTCCTTCATATCATGATATCCAGGAGCTATCTTTATGGTCCACCGAGAAATATTTATGAGATGTATGTTTAGAGGTGCTCAGTGTGTTAGCTCCGGGTGCCCGTCATAATGAGCCCCTACGGTTGGGTCGTGACAAAAGTGATATCGAGGCAGCTCGTCTTTCAGGGAGTGTCGACGAGCCGTGTCCTGAAAAATGTAGAGTCTTGTTTATGGGTGTGAAGTGCACCACATTATACACTTTGTCATGTTGGAGGTAAAAACAAAAAATATTTAATAACAGTGGCATTTAGGAATGATTGACCTATCTTTCTCATCTTAGATCGTCTAAAATGTGAGAACCAATTATAGGATGTGATGTCTCTGATTCTAATCCTAAATGTTTTGATTACGGATAAGCTATTGATTATGCTGCTATGAGGTGATTGATGAGAATTGAAGTTGTTACTCCGAAAGGTATGTTTCTGTCTTATTGGTATTGATAGACTTTGATATGAGGACCTGAGGTAAATGTTACGGGTATTGTGATCGCCCTGTGATGCATTGGATGTGTTTTGTGGGTTGTGTGCAGGAATGAGGCAGTAAGAAGTATAGAGGAAACTCTACCGAGATTTTTTACAAATTTAATTGTTTGAATATCTAGGCTATAGAGAAAGGATGAAGGGAAAATGTGACAATCGGATGTTTGGTAAGTCATGATTGAATGAATGATATGATCCTAGAGGGCATGATTGATGCTAAGGGGTCAAGGGCATAGAAGAAGACGTTGGAGGCACTCGTGGACCCACGTAAGATGGCAAATGATGTTTGGAAGATAGCTTGGCATTGGAAGAGTTGCAAAGAGGCTAGATGCGCAAAATGGCTAAAAGTGCAACTATGGGGCTAAGATTGCAATTGGAGGTCATATTGCAAGTTATGAGGTTAGAATGGCAATTGGAGGTCATAATTGCAAGTTATGAGACTTTGGATGCAATTGAAGACCCATGTGGGTATTTTTGCAAAAGAGCCACTTTAGGGCCTTTTGATGTAATAGGCATTAGTATAAATAGTTGTTTTCATCCATTTGGAAGACTTAGCTTGAATATTGTGTGAACTCAAATATTGAGAGATTCTAGATATTAGATAGTTTGTTTGGTTATTGTTCAAGTGTGATTTCCAAGTTGTGAATTGAATTGCTTATCCATTGAATCCATAGATTGCTCATTTGTGGTTTCCAATTGAGTCTTCTAATTGATTCAAATTTCTTTAGCTCCTTGGTTGAATTCAAAATAGGAGGATCTAGGTTTCACGTACATAGATTTGCCTATAGGATTCATTACTAAGTGGTCAAGTATCTATCCTTCTATCTTCTCATCCCCCAATTTCCCATATCCCTTTATTTCCTTTTGTTTTTGTTTAATTCTTAGAGTTTCCCTAGGTTGATTGTTATCATTTGGTATTAGAGCATAGGCAAAGAGATTGTTCCTACAATTTCTAATCCTAGACTCAAATTCAAAGATTAAAAAAAAAAATCCAAAAATTCAAAAAAAATGGAAAATTGAAATTGTTGTTTGATTTGAAGGTTTTTGAGGTTGGATTTGAGTTTATCAAGTTCGAAAACATCTAGATACGAAGTTTGAGGTGATTTGGTTGAGGTTTGAAGATTCCACCATTGAAGCTTCATCCAAGCTTGAAGAACTCAAAAGTGGGTTTAGTGATGGAGAAGCAATTGAGGCAAATTGAATATTGAGCTTTGTTCTCCAAGTGATAAGGAGCTTAGATCTGAAAATTGGAGTAAAAAGTAGTTGGAATTATGGTACTTGGAAATTTGAATGTTCTTCATGTTCTTGAAGATATTCATATCTTCATCTTGAGAAGAAGACCCAAAAGGAAGGTTTGATCCAAAAATTTCCAAGTCAAGAAGAAATTTGTATTGTTGGGCCAAAAGGGCAAGTCCTAGTTGTGTGGGCCCAAAAACGTCATCGATCCAAGAGATTAGCCCAAAGTTTGAGGAAAATTTGTGCAAAAAGGATAATCACTAAAGCGAAGTATGCCCCGAAAGTACTGGATGTACATTAAAGTACGAGGCGTACTTATAGTGGACGTTCCCTTAAAATTTCGAAAGTTTGAAGGATTTCGCCGAAGAAGTACGACCTCGAAGTCTTGGACATACTTTAAATATGTCCGGGACGTACCTTGGAGGGCGTACATTGCCCCGAATTCCAAGTCGTTCCTTAGTTGTTAAAGATTTTGCTCAAGTACGAGACATCCCTCACGTACTTCGTTGTACGGGACGTCCTTCTTCAAGAAACTAGGGCGTACATTGCTTAAAATTTCCCAAAAGTTGCGTATTCCCAAAGTGTGGACGTATTTCCAAAGCACGGGATGTACTTTATATGAAGCTAGGACATACATTAATGTACGTGACGTACATTCAAGGTATTTTGTATTCGTGATTCAAGTTCGATTCCTTTCATCTTCATCTCACTTCTTTGATTCTATAAGCCTCAAATCTTGTTCTTAATTCATTTCAATTTCAAAAAAAAAATTCCTTGGGATTACTTGTTGGTTTGTGTCCCTAATCAAAAATTTTAGGGCTTCAAATTGATACCTTAGATCAATTAGGGCTTCACGGTCGCGTTTTCAAGTTATCACCTACTCGGGCCTAAAATTTCATTTATTTTCCGGTTTTAGCATTCCATTTTCTTGTGTCTCTCAACTAGTAGTCATTTAGTAGTTGGTCCTACTTGTGTTTACTAGTTCTTGTGTCCGAATTTCTTTCGTGCTAATTTTCTTTCAAGCTTTTCTTCGTTTTAATTTCGTTGAAACTTCATTGGCTCTCGTCTGTTTTGCTTTGAGTCGTCCATCTAAACAAGAATCCATTCTACCACAAAGAATAAGCAACGTGTGTATTTGATTGGACGAGCGATTCATCGATAACTTCGAAAGAGCACGGAGTGTGGTAAGGAGTGAGAGTTCAATACGAGTGAGGTGAGGCTTTTATTACTAACATTTTTTGCTAGTTTTGTAGGTCATAATGTCTAATCAAGGAGACCATACTCATGAAGGGGATGAACCATCATACTTGGTGAGTTCGATGAACATGATCACTAGCCAGTTGACAACATTGACTTCGAATGTGGGAGGATTGACGGAGAGGATAGATGGTTTGGAGGCGAAGGTGGTGCAAGTTGAGTCCTCAAGTAGAGTGGGCATTCCCCATTCTCAAGTTGAAGGGAATTTGGGTAAGAACATGAAAACGACCCCGACTCTTACACTCGGAAAAGCACACGCTTTGTGCCATCCCCCTAACACTTCCTCACCTAAACAAAAAGCTCCACAACAACAACCACCTATTACCCAAAACACCAACCGACAAACCTATCCCCAAATGTACCAAATAACCCAAAAGGATCCAATACCACAAAGAACCACACAAAACAATCCCCAAGCACCTCAACAAAACCCACAACAAGCTCCATTCCAAAACCAATTCCAAAACCCGTTGTTTGATGAGGAGGTTGAGGAGATTCAACAAGAAAGGTGGTGGGATAAACCCCGTAATGGAGAAAGGCGTGGTTCAATGGCTAACCGGGGTAGAGGAAGCTATGGGGGCTTTGGGAGATTTCAAGGCCATGATGCGCGATTCCAAGGTCATGAAGACCAAGGAAGATGGCAAGGACATGAGGAGCATGGAGACAATGATCGAAACTTGAATACCATCAAGGTAACACTTCCTAGATTCAAAGAAAGTAGTGACCCGGAAGAGTTCCTTGAGTGGAAGTTGCAAAGTGAGAGGATATTCCTCACCAACAATGTGTCGGAAGCTTTGAAGGCAAGGTATGCCCTCACCCAATTTGAGGGATACGCATCAACTTGGTGGGAATCCAAGAAGCGGGATAGAGCTCAACGCCAAATTTTTAACATTCCTACTTGGGATGAGTTGATTGAGCTCATGGAAGCCAGGTATCTACCTCCTACATACTATCAAGAAGTGCTTAAGAAGGTATATATGTTGAAGCAAGGCTCCAAGAGTGTTGAGGAGTACTCTGTTGAATTTTCAAACTTGAGGATGAAGTCCAAGATTGAGGAGCACTTTAATTACACTCTCATAAGATTTGTAGCCAACTTAAATCGGGAGATCTCCAAACCTATGAGGCTACAAACTTATAATATCTTAGAGGGAGCTTTTCATGATGCTTCCAAGGTTGAAGTGGATTTGAAAGACGAAAAGGCTTACAAAGCCAAGAGCACTCCATCTTCAACTTGGAACCAAGGGAAAGAGAAGTGGAAGACATCCACTTTGGAGAATCCCAAGATCACTACTCCCACGCCTCAAGCTAAATTTGACTACAAAGCTAGAGGAGACAACCAAGCCAAAGGAGGTAACAATGCTAAACCTAACTTCCCTCGTCCATCTACCATTCAATGTTTCAAATGCCAAGGTAGAGGGAACATTGCAAGTGAATGTCCCAATAGAAGAACAATTATGGTGTTACGAGATAGGTATCAAACCGATAAGGAAGATGAAGGACGGGTTAGTATTGATCATGAGGGAGAAAAGAGTAAGAATGAGGGAGACACCAAACGAGATGAAGGGGAAAAGATGGAGGAAAGATTGAATTTTGGTATTGTAGTTAGGAGAGCCATGGGGGCACTAGCTAGAGAAGAGGTTAACCAAAGGGAGAACTTGTTTCATGCTAGGTGCAAGATAGTGGACAAGGTGTGTTCATTGATCATTGACGGTGGGAGTTGTACAAATGCTGTAAGCCAATTTTTTGTTGAGACCATGAAATTCCCTAAAGAAAACACCCTAACCCCAACATGCTCCAATGGTTCAATGAATGTGGTGAAATGAGGGTAACCAAGCAAGCCGTTATCAAATTTAGCATTGGTAGGTATCAATATGAACTCTTATGTGATGTGGTACCAATGCAAGCATGTCACCTCTTGCTTTGTTGGCCTTGGCAATTTGAAAGGGATGCTCAACATAGTGGAAGATCCAACAAGTATTCATTTGTGTTGGATGGCAAGAAATTCACCCTTGCTCCTTTGACTCCCTATGAGGTTAGTGAAGACTATAGAATCATGAAGGAACTCTGTGAGAGGGTTCAAAAGAGGGACACGGAGGTTAGTGAAAAAGAGACCTTGGTTGCTCAAGGAGAACAAGGTTCAACTCAAGAGAAAGGGAAAAGGTGTATGGTTGCCAAACCAACCTTTTGTTCAAAGGGCATGACGGGTGGAGAGGTTATATGTGATGGTGTGAGGGAGTTGTCACCAACTCCTACTAACCCTTCTAACCATTCTACTACTTCTAGTTATCTTGTTTCCTTCGTAGGTACTCATGAAGATGATCATCCTAAGGAGACAATACCCGAAGATCACCAAGTCCCTTTGGAAGGAGAAGTACTTCAAACCTCCTCCGAAGAGGAAAGTCAATGCAAGGGACTTAACCAAGATAACAAAAGACATGTGCTTGAACTCCACGATAACAAAGCTATTCCTTATACTATAACGAGCGTGGAGGAACATTTTGTACTTAATAGACAATTGAGTGATGATAGAGTGTTGTATTGTTTGAAGACTAATGATGATGTCCTTGTTGAGAGTGCCCTCACACTAGTTGATCCTTATGATAACTGAATTGAGTCTTTTTGCAAGACCAATTTGTGTCCACCTAGTGTTGGTACTTGTGCTTCTATTGTTCCTTTTGAGAGTGGATTTGTTTGCTTTCATTTCCAACTTTTAGTGCCACATTCTCTCTTTAACGATAATCTACATAATGGATTTGTACAAAGTGACTTGAGGCACGTCTATGTCTATGACCCCGGTGTTTCATGTTATTTTCATGCTTTGACATTGAGAACACTTTTGGATAGGATTAGTGCAACGAATAGAATTCTAGGTTTGGATAATAATGCATTTAGTCCTAAGGGAGGTCGCCCTTACTTCATGTCTACTAGACCCCTTGCCTCTTATCTTAGATCCATGGGCATCTTAGCTTTCTCATTGCTTATGATGGTTATTGATGCGAGGGTGTACTACAAGTTTGTCCATCCTTGGAATGAAAGTATCAATATTGCTTTATGTGCTAACCCTCATGCCTTGAGGACTATGTTTTCGTCTATCTTTTTCTTGGTTTTTGCAGGTTCGGATTCGAGGACGAATCCTTTTTCAATGGGAGGATGATATGATCCTAGAGGGCAAGGGCATGGAAGAAGACGTTGGAGACACTTGTGGATCCACGTAAAAGAGCAAATGATGTTTGGAAGATAGCGTGGCATTGGAAGAGTTGCAAAGTAGCTATGCGTTGCAAAGTGGCTAGATGCGCAAAATGGCTAAAAGTGCAACTATGGGGCTAAGATTGCAATTGGAGGTCATACTTGCAAGTTATGAGGTTAGAATGGCAATTGGAGGTCATAATTGCAAGTTATGAGACTTTAGATACAATTGAAGACCCGTATGGGCATTTTTGCAAAAGAGCCACTTTAGGGCCTTTTGATATAATAGGTGTCACGACCCAACCCCCATGGGCCATGACTAGTGTCGAGGCTGACACCGTACACCTATTAACCATAATCGGCATACAAACAACTTATGTACATGCACGGGTCGGTCGTCATTATCTCAAATCGTCGATACAAACATATGTATACATATCGCATATAAGCCGGCAAGGCTATCACAATAACCATGACATCTCAAGAAAACATATATATATATATACACGCAGCCGACAAGGCTGCCACTGCGGATGAGACCGGCCAAAACATAAATCACACGTACATAGTCGAACGTGAGCTATTCACAACCCACACGCGTGTCTACGTACCTCTAGATAATAACGAATCATATGACGGGACGAGCCCCGCCGTACCCCGAATAAACGTACATATATACAACGGAGGAATCATGCAACAAAATATGGGCTCCTAACAAGGAGCGCTCCAAAGTAGAAGAAATCGGTAGCCTAGACTGGCGGGTTACCAAATCGATCGCCTGTACCTGCGGGCATGAAACGTAGCCCTCGAAGAAAGGGGGGTCAGTACGAAATATGTACTGAGCATGTAAAGCATGAAATACAAGAATGTAGTCATAAGCGAGATAAAAGTACGAAGCGAGACGATAACCGTAATATCCGACTTCGCTACTCTTAAACACAAACCATGCATAACAATATCATATCCAACCTGTTATGGGGCTTAGTGACACAATCAGACAAGCATTCTGCACATATGTATACATATAGCGTGTCCCGGCCCTCTTGTGAGGGACTCGGTAGTAAGATCATATCACCATCATATAAATGCATATAACGTGTCTCGGCCCCTCTGGTTTGGGACTCGGTGAATAGCGTGTCCCGCCCCTCTGAGGGACTCGGTGAATAGCGTGTCATGCCCTCTAACGAGGGACTCGGTGGAGGAGATCCTCGTCTCCATCATGTGTACATCATACTCGGCCCATCTTGTGGGTCAGGCGCGATCATCACATCATCATATATATAGCGTGTCCCGGCCCGTACAGTGAGGGACTCGGTGAGTAATACGATTATACGAGAATCATTGTGCACGAAAATATGTCTGAAAAGCCGGACTCGACATGGAAAGATGTAACAATCATACGTACAAAAGCAGTAGTAAGTAACCACATACACATAAATCATCATTACCGACTCAATAGATAAGTAGACAAATCAACGCTCGAGTATCAAACGATAGTCATATCAAATCCGTTCTAAACATCATTAGGCAGGCATTTAGCATTAAAAGAAATTTGAGGATCGTAGACACGTATCAAGCCAATCCGAGCCCGCCCATGAAAGTTACGGGCATTATACGTTATAGAATCATTGGCGAGCATATCAAAGCAATCCGGTTCCGTCTATGAAAGTTACGGACCTTTTTCGACATAGAATCCTTTAGAACAAACTTTTTATGCACATTTGAAATTCAATCTTACAAAAGACATAAGGGCCATAGTTTAACCATATTAAGAATGCCAACATAAGAGATGAATAAGAATCGTAGACACGCCATCGGAATTTAAGAATGGAGTTACCCAGGCTCGTATCATAGCTTACTTACCACTAAGACATGCCAAAGAAGGAAGGTGTAAGCTTTCACATACCATCGAATCATTCATTTCTCTCAGCTAATCCAAACCTAAGTCTCGGGCTCCCCAAGGTCTCTTCCACTCAACTTCTCCCGCGGCTAGAATTGCAATTTGCAAGAATGAATGGTTTACTTGCTTCCACCACTGCTCCATGTTATAGAGGACCTTCCAATTGGTTGAATTGCTAGAAGAAAATATTTTTTTGATCACTATTTTTGGTCTTCAATTTTTTGTCACTATGGCCGAATGGCCCTTTCTTGTTTTCTCCAAGTTTCTTGAACTTTCTAAGTGTGAAAAAGATGATGAATATAATTAGTAGTCATCTTTTAACTACATATATAATGCATCCATGTGGGCTATGGCCCACACCACACACTACACGACCAACTTGTACCTTATTTCATGAAATATAAGTTTTTCATAATTTACTTTTAACCCCAAATTTCCCTTAATATTCCATACCAATAATGCTTATAAGCAACTTGTATATTAAAACAAAACCAGAAAATAACCTTGTCCTTAACTTATCGCCGTTAGCTCGGATTATCTCAATGTACAGAATACGGGATATAACATCTTTCCCCCCTTTAGAACATTCGTCCTCGAATGTTAAACTAGTCTCATAAAGTCTTATAAGGATCTCGGGGGGTTTCCTTTATTACCATAACATGTAGTCTCATCCACCAATCATATTTCGGGTTAAACTCCCCTTCTCGTCGAATCTCACTACACTTTTTACGGGTGGTATCTTCAAGCGTACCTGCTCGCCAATCGAAATTCTAAGTGTCGACGCCGATTGTCGTCATATGATTTCTTCGTCTCTCATGAATCGCTAGTAGCCGGCCCCCTGCTTTTCATCGTCACGGGTATCAACATGAAAGAATCTGAAACATAAATTCACTCTCTTTTAGTAGGCAGCTAGTTCTGATCATCTTGCTTAAATCATCTTATAATCCCTCTTTACTTAACTTGTAACATTCTAGGCACATTGTCTCGTGTCGTTTCTTCACCTTTAATTCAACCTCTTCTATCGTCCCTTTGCTCAGATCTTGCTCTCAACTTTCCGGTCACACATTATGTTGCAATCTTTACAAGAATATGCGAAGGTGTTCAAACTAGCCCACAAAAAAAATACCCTAGCGTGGCTTCACTAATCCTTATGTTTTACTTTGCCTTCGCCTCTTTTCTCTTACAACCGGTACCGGAATAGATCTCTGGTTCCACCATAGCCACGTCCTGTTTATCCTCAGTACTAACTCTATCTCAGTAGTTTAGCTCAAACCTTCTTTACATCTTTCCTTCTCCTGGTTCTCTTATCGTATTCTCCTTTAAGCCTCCACTTTCCAATGTCATATCATTCAAGATCTCTACAATTTATTCTCAGCACTGTCTCAATTACCATCCTAGCTTTGCCCCTTTTGCTGGCTTTTGGATCTTACTAACTTGTCTCGGTAAGGAATCTTACCTGTAGCCCGAGCATCCGTATCAAATATATTGTAGTGTTGATTGTCTCCATCTTGCATTGGCATCTCTCGCACCCGCTTCCCCCCTTTTAGGGGTGTACTTATACTATTACCCAATTATACTTTGCCCTACGTCCGCATTTTCCAATCTTAATTAGGCGGCACTTTTATTCCGACATTCTGATCCCCTCGCCGTTCATCTGCTCACTTTCTTTATTTTCCAAATATTATTGTGTTAGTACTTTCCAGGCTTATCCTATAGTGAAAACAACATCGACTTGCCCTGTAACATTTGTGCCATTTATTTTTCTTTTCACTTGAACTTCGTTACCCTATCCGATTAATGCCTTCCATATACCGCCACGTTGGTTGCCGGAATACACGTATCCAGGTACGGGATATCATGTACGTACATATACACATAATTACTACTATCCTGCTTATAAAATATTTCTAACACTATTCAAACTCGCCCTGATTCTAAAGCTGTAATGCACCTCCTTCCCTTCACCGATCTAGTCCGCCTCGGCCTACGCGATCTCTTAAGGTTTCCACCCACTCTGTACATTCTAATTTCCCTTAGACTACTCTAACTTCCCATTTGGCTCCCTGTGTCTGACCTTTTAGGATTTTTAGTAAACTTCCCAGGGGGTCACCCATCCTAAAATTTCTCTCATTCCAGCACGCTTAACCTTGAAACTCGGACGAAATACGATGCTTTAGTACTAGTATGATAGCGTCCACCCCACCGCCTGACCTTCATCACATAATCTAGAGTAAGTCGAGGTCTTAACAGATTCCGAAACGCTCTCATAACACGTCTCCCTCTGAGTTAGAAAGGGTCTCTTACTCTTCTGACTCCACAATTATTATTCTAGCCCTTTTTCAATCTTTAATATTCACTTTTCACCTATGGGTACGACTATTTTCCGTCTTAGACTTCCAGGTTCCCAATGGCGATGGACACACCTTGATCACCGTTACTTGTAAATACTTGATTATCGGCCTTTGAATTTCCGCTTGCCGCTATTAAGTAACACTCATACAGCAAATACACATGCATAAAAATATTCCAATAAAAACTCATATACTTGTGACCGCATTTGGTGACGCCTCCTGATCCTGTCTAATGGCCAATGCATATAGGCGGTTCGAAGGACCACCAGAACTGAAAGCTCCGCCACGACCTCTACCGCGACCCTGCCGGTGCACCGAAACCCCCGCCCGTAGGCGCATAGCTACGGAGAAAGATGAACCGGCAACCGACCCGGTAGACGAGCCGCACCACCCGGTTACCCACATACGGACACTCCCTCATGATATGGCCTTGACGGCCGCAAGCAAAACAAGCACCCGTAGCGTAACGGCATTCCCCCGGATGGCGCCTGCCGCACTGAGGACACTGAGGCATAGATGGCCTCGTCTGGCTCAAACCTCTGCTCGACTGCGAACCCGAAGCCCTGGAGCTCTGACCAGCTCCTGAATACCCTGTGTTGTCAAATCTCCTACCAAGAACTGTGAGGGTGCACTCCGTGCTGGTCGAGAAGAATACCCAGTGTACTGCTGAGGCTGCCCGCCTCGAAACTCCCTGCATTATCCACCGATCTAGCCCTCTTGGCCGGCTCCCCGTCATGATCCCCGTCGGGTCGACGCCTCATGTCGATCCTCCATACCCCGAGCATACCCCGCACCCGTGCAATATTCATACGGGCGAGAAGCCATCACTCTCCTATCGACCAAATAAGGGTCCAATCCCATCACATACCGATGCATCCTATCGGTCATATCGCCCAAGTAGGTGCATATCTGCCAACGAATCGAACTCAAGGCTATAATCTCGAACGCTCCTACCATTCCCCGCCTCGGTGCGTAGGAATCTATCAACTCGGCTCGCCGCACCTCTCGGGAGGCGCAAAAGTGGCCCGTAAAGGCCCCCACAAACTCGTCCCCATACCGGGCCGGAGGAGCATCTCGCCCCTAGACAACTCCCCACGACTCATACCACCATTAACGGCTACATCACGCAACCGGCATGGTGCTCGCCCGACAGACCCGCCCGGAAGCTCTAATCACCCCCGCCGTGCGCCGCATCCGTCGAATAAACTCGGGGATCCTCCTCAAGCTTTTGACCCGTAGAACTCGGAGGATTACAAGTCAAGAAATCACGAGTCCTCAAACTATCACGTCCCCTCCGTCCGTAAATCACCCCCTAATCCGCGCTCGCGAGCTCGCCCCCGCCACCAACTGTCAACAATCGGACCGCATCTCGCATGTCCCTATCCTCCGCCCCCGGGCCGGGGAGCGAGGCTCGGCACCGGAACTCCGGGCCGGGCGGTGGAGCCGCTCGGTCTCACCGCCGCCGCCCCATGCCCCTCCGGTAGCGGCGGTGCAGAGCTCGCCGACGGGAGCACAACCCTGGGCCGAGCACCGGCCCCGGTAATCTCCGGTCCGGCTAGTCTCTCCAAAATTGCCGTCGACTTGCCATTCTTCGGGCACTTCCCTCGAGGCATCGCCGAAAACATAACAATTCGTTAAGGAGGATCCGATAACACGCCTCTATCGCACGATCTAGGATCAGAAGGAAAGATAACATCCTAAATGTCCTATAGCTTCCTGTTTATAGATGTGGTGCACAACACACCGATAAACAAGACTCTACTAGACACGGTCTGTAGACACTCCGAGGACGAACCGCTCTGATACCACTTTTGTCACGACCCAACCCCGTGGGCCATGACTAGTGTCCGAGCAGGACACCCGTACACCTATTAACCATAATCGGCATACAAACAACTTATGTACATACACGTGTCGGTCGTGTCATTCAAATCGTCGTATACAAACATATGTATACATATCGCATATAAGCCGGAAAGGCTATCACAATAACCACGACATCTCAAGAAAACATATATATATACACGCAACGACAAGGTCGCCACCGGATGGGACCGCCCAAAACATAAATCACACAGACATAGTCGAACAGTAGCTATTCACAACCCACACATGTGTCTACAGACCTCTAAGAGTAATAACAGAATCATATGACGGGACAGGGCCCCGCCGGACCCCTGAATAAACGTACATATATACAACGGAGGAATCCGTACCAAAATATGGGCTCGGACAAGGGAGCGCTCCAAAGTAGCAGAATCGGTAGCTTTCAGACCTGCGGGTCACCAAATCGATCGTCGTACTCGTGGGCATGAAACGCAACCAAGAAAAGGGGGGTCGATTTAAATATGTACTGAGCATGTAAAGCATGAAATACAGTAACAGAGTCATAACTGAGATAAAAGTACAGAAGCGAGGACGATAACCAGAATATCCGACCTGCTTACTCTTAAACACAAACCATGCATAACAATATCATATCCAACCTGTTATGGGGCTCAGTGACACAATCAGACAAGCATTCTGCACATATGTATACATATAGCGTGTCCCGGCCCTCTAGTGAGGGACTCGATAGTAAGATATATCACCATCATATAAATGCATATAACGTGTCCCGGCCCTCTAGTGAGGGACTCGGTGAATAGCGTGTCCCGGCCCTCTAATGAGGGACTCGGTGAATAGCGTGTCCCGGCCCTCTAACGAGGGACTCGGTGGAGGAGATCCTGTCTCTATCATGTGTACATCATACTCGGCCCATCCTGTGGGCTGGCGCCATCATCACATCATCATATATATATAGCGTGTCCCCGCCCCTAGCGAGGGACTCGGTGAGTAATACGAAGAGAGATGTGCACGAAAACATGTCCTGGCCCGGGACTCAGTGAAAGATGTAACAATCATACGCACGAGCAGAGTAGTAAGTAACCACATACACATAAATCATCATTACAGACTCAATAGATATGTAGACAAATCGACGCTCGAGTATCAAACGATAGTCATATCAAATTCGTTCTAAACATCATCAGGGCTGCATTAAAAGAAATTTGAGGGATCGTAGACACGTATCAAGCCAATCCGAGCCCGCCCATGAAAGTTACGGGCATTATACGTTATAGAATCATTGGCGAGCATATCAAAGCAATCCGGTTCCGTCTATGAAAGTTACGGACCTTTTTCGACATAGAATCCTTTAGAACAAACTTTTTATGCACATTTGAAATTCAATCTTACAAAAGACATAAGGGCCATAGTTTAACCATATTAAGAATGCCAACATAAGAGATAAATAAGAATCGTAGACACGCTCGGAATTTAAGAATGGAGTTACCCCGAGGCTCGTATCAAAGCTTACTTACCACTAAGACATGCCAAAAGAAGGAAGGGGTAAGCTTTACATACCTCGTCCGCTCTCAAAGCTAATCCAAACCTAAGTCTCGGGCTCCCCAAGGTCTCTTCCACTCAACTTCTCCCGCGGCTAGAATTGCAATTTGCAAGAATGAATGGTTTACTTG
>NW_026714076.1:0-30005 GCF_029784015.1 Lycium ferocissimum | reverse complement strand
GGGGGGATGGGGCCTAAAAATATTTTCATTTTAACTACCTATGCTTTTCCCCCTCCAGAAGTACATTTCCAATTCATACATGATTAGGCTCTTTGTTATATACTTATCCTAACCTTTAAATGAGTTTTAACTACTAAATTTCAAGAAGATCTCCCTCTTTATTTATATGTCTAGGCTCTGAATTTCAACTCAAAGAACCAACAACGACAACAACAATACCAACATTAACCATAATATTTCCAATACCAAAATGATTCATAAACATCTCATATGGGGTTCATCCCATATTTCCACCAATCAAAACCACTATACAGCTATTTAACAGCTCTATCTCCGTAAATAACCAAAATTAACATTAGCAATAAGAGATTCATACCTTACTCCCAATATTATGGATATATATTCACTCCTCCACCTTGATATTAAGCCACAACGCCACACACAATTTGTAGTTGCAATATACGCGGTCAGACCGAAATTTGGGAATTATACCTGGTTTGGGCTAAAATTTGGCTTGGAGAGTTGGGGAGAACTCTCCATAATTTTTGAGAGTTTTTGTGGTGTTTGGTGAAGAAAATGAGGGGTAAGCCCCTTTATATAGCAGTCCAGGTTCTTCCTGGACCGACTTAAAATTCCTTCAGCGCGTTCGCGCCCCCTTTGGGCTCGTTCGCGCTGGCTTAAGTTTTCTGCCTACGCGTTTGTTTAGTAAAAAGGTCATATCTCTTGATCCTGATATCGTGTGAGGGCCCACGACCTATGGTTTGAAATCTATTTCAATTATCTACAACTTTAATTCTCGGTGCCTTTCCAAATTCCAAACCTATGATGGCGTTTTGGCCCCTCCAAGTCAGATCATCCGAAAAATGTTTCCTTAGATCGTCCTTTTGGAGGGCTTATGCCCATATTTGGCTTAAGGGTCCTTCTTAGGACTTGCTCAACTTTCCATTTAATACTCATATATCTCTTCATATGTCCTTTATAACACCCCGACATGTGGGCCCCACTTAGCTTACAATAACGAGGGCTTTCATCAAGCAACGTACTAACTGATTTACACCATATGGTCTCCAAATTTCATATGTATACTATTATTACACTCTTATAATATAACCTTTATCCGTAACCCTGGCTTCAAATTTGCTCAGCGCGTTCGCGCCTTGTGGTGGCGCGTTCGTGCTGTGTTAGCCCTTGGCCTTCTGCACGTTTGCGCCACTCCCAGGTGCGTTCGCGCAGACCATTTTCCTGGCCTGCCAGCCCGACTTGTAACATTCATATCACCTTACCATATCTCCTTACCCTGATCTCCTATTGAGGAGCAATTTGTTGCGTTGGAAACTACACTGCCCGAACTTCACTTTAGGCTTTTGTTTCACTTCAAAACTCTTAATATTCTAAAAGATACTCTTTCTCCTAGTTAGACCAAAATTTCCGTACCAAACCTTGCCCAACTTTCCTTCAAAGCCTTGGAAGCTTAATCTCCTTAGTTCACTTGTTTTCCAATCCCTCTATAAGCTGTTACGTGAACTCAAACTCTTATAATTATAAAACGAAAGACCTATGATTTGGCATCTTCTCGACAATAACTCCGATGTCTGCAACTGAATAGCTAACACCTAACAAATCTCAACGTGTAGAACTACGGGGTGTAACAGGTAAAGATGTTTCCAACTTGAAACTTCTAATTTTCCCTTGTGGGCCCAGGGTCATTTTCTAAGGTCATTTTTTAGTTGATTTAGAAGTATAGCAATATGGGTATCCTTAGATTCGTAATCTATGTAGAATGATTGTTTGATAGACTTTGCTCATTCGGAGGCAGTTCAAAAGGTTAGGCTAAAATTGGATAGTTCGTGGCTCTTGCTCGCTTGACTGAGGTAGGTTACAACTTACTTATATTTAGACTTCGATTAGATAATCGTATATAGATGGTAGTTATAGACGGGGAAAGTATGATTAGCCTTCGGGAATAGCGGTGGTGATAAACCCGTTGGCTTCGTATAAAAGTTGTTATGCGGGCTTAGCCCATACTTATTTATATGTTATGATTACTAATTAAATTGTTGTTCTTGATATCTTGTTTATCTCATAAAGAGGCAAAGATTATGTAATGATGACTTGGTTGAGTTCGACATTCATGATATACGTTAATTGTTTTCTTGTGGAGATATTGTTGAAATTGATCCATGTATTTACATATCATCTATCCACTTGCATAAATGGTTACAATGAAAACAATGATACTCTGTGTAGGCCATCTGAGTGGGCCCAAGTGGCAATGTCAATAATGATCATCTATGTGGGCCCAAGTGGTAGTGATCTTCTGTGTGGTAACATGGACTTCACGGGTCCTCCATGGGTCATGACTTTGAGGCATTGCCCTTAGCATGTGTGTATGTGATCCGAAGAGGAGGCTTGGGGGCATTGCATAGCATGACATCACATTGCATTGCATTCACTTGATTATTCATGATTGCTTATTGACATCGCATACATTCTTCCTGATCTTATACTTGGATGTGCTTTATGACTGTACTTCACTACTCATCTATTTACTTGTTGATTTCTTCCTTTCTAAATGCGTGATCTAATGGTTGCCGGCCTATGATGCCTATGAGTACTTGTGTTGTACTCATACTACTTTTGTTGCACCTTTTCTTGAGTGCAGAGTTTGTCACCGGTTCCAGTTGGCGACACCAATGAGTGAGTCGAGCCAACTTCTAGGAGATCTGAGGTGAGCTGCTTGACGGATCTACGGCCCTGAAGTTTCCTTTGTTTCTTTGTCTACTTTCTACTATTCAGACAATCCTATTATGCTTTATTGAGACTTGTAGTAGTTTTCAGACATTGTATTAGTATTAGAAGCTCTTGTACGAGTTCAGACCTGGTTTTGGGGGGTAGTGTTTCATATTTCCGCACTTACGTTATTTATATTTTTCTTTTATGACTTCGATGTATTTCAGTATGCACTAGCCTATTTCTTGATTGAATTTTTTATTTAAGGGAAGGGATTGCCCCTCGGGGGGATTGTCCATGGGGTGCCCTCATGACTCACGAATTGGGTCGTGACATGTAAGCCTAATATTGTAAATACAAGGGAGACTATCTAATGAAGCCAAATGTGAGGTGAAATCTCTGAAATTACCCCTTTTTAATATACTAATTTTGAACACGTGTGTTACACGTGTCTCACACGCAATAAGTAATACATATGCTATAATTAAAATTAAACAACATTATGAAGAGTAATATTAAATTTAAAGCGGAAAAGTAAACACTGAAGTTGATGAACAATCAATCTATTCAAATGTCTTATTTGTTGAACAATAAATAATTAGCTACCAAATATGGAAACCACATATTCTGATAAATTTGATCATTCAATAAAACACCCAACATTCTAAAGGCGATAGCATTGTATGTAATGAAAACCTACACAGCAAACGGGTTGACCCACTCTTTCAGGATATTACCTCACAGTAGCTCTCGTTGCTCCCAAATCGCTCGTCAGTTCACAAAATCCGATACAACAGTGTTTGTTATTTTTTTTAGAAGGTTGATACTATCAAAGCCTGTTAAATTATTTTTATAAGCCCGATACAATCGATGCTGGTTAAAATTCCCAGTCTTGCCCACAGATTAAACTAAAAAAGACCAACACCAAAGCTGAACAATCTTTTAAACTACAATCAGTAGAGGTAGATTTAGGATTTTAACTACACCAACTACTTAGTGTAAATATATATTTTCTAAAATAAATTAACTTTCAGAACCAATGCTTATCAAGATTTTAACAAGAGATACCAAAATGACCAAAAAAAAGGGATCAACTTTACACATCTATCTAGGATACCCACAAGAGAAAACCCATCTAATAATAAGATCAACCCATATTGAACACATAAAAATCACTGATCAAGCAAAATTACCAGGAAATGAGCCCTAAAGATTCAATATTTTTTTACCCCAAAATAAAAATAACAAAAAATTGTTGAACTCCCCTCCCGTGGATGATTGAACCGACATCTGAAACCACAACCACAAAAGAATGTACGCAAGTAATAGATACAATCTGGTTCGTTAACCCATTCAGAGTACGGATCTGGTCTCGTACCAAGTGATAACTACCACATAGGCTCTACATTAATGAAAAACAACACAAAAAATGATTGTTGAAAAATCCTGTTAGAGGTTGTGCGCTCACCAAACAAGTTATGCTAGGGACACAGTTGGTACCGGTTATGCAACCTTGTATAGTACGAGAAGCAAGATATTACCGTGAAAAACTCCTTGATCGGGTGGATTAAAAATCATGACCTACTGGGTAGGATTTCAACTCCATCAACACGAGAAACTTAGGGTTACAACTCTATCGTAATCTGGAATTAACTCCCATAATCCCTCACCCTTACAATAACGCTATGCAACCTAGGAACTAACCCTCTTCTCTCTTGCAATGCTCGATTGCAAGAACTCCACTTTACTAAGCTGCTAGCCAAGGACCAGCAGCAATACCTAGACTGCTCCTAGCTTAGTGTACCACTCAAAAGCTTGCGGAAACACATTTTCAACAAGTACACTTTGAGACTTTTTTAAAGCACTACAGACAGCTTCTTTAGCATAGAAGAGTAGGTTTACAATTTAAGCACAAACGAACAAAGACTCACAACAATATAAAGAACTTAGACTAAATCTTGTGTCTGGATCAGGTTCTTCAACTTGTCGGTGACTTTGCTCTTGAGAGATCTTGAGAACTTATGTACGCTTTGCATGATTTAGATTGGATTTTCAAGTCTACTAAATATGTTGCCATATGTATATATAGTGGGAGCATGTGGGGTGAAAAGAGACCACTCTTCAATTTTGACCTAAAGCATGGGTCAGCTCACTATTGTACTTTCATGCAACAAGTGGCTCGGCTTTACAACTATCTATGCCGACAGTGCAAGGTGTACGGAGAGTAAATTACAGACTAGGTCTCTTATCTGGTTCTGAAACAGTTTGACAATCATCAAAACATGAATGCACTTGGAACTATCAAATCCACATTACTAAATTTTGAGTGAAATTCAAATGCATTTTTGATCCTAGAATAGTCCATTTGATAACTGGATCCACCGGTTCACCCTCGGTGCTGGTCCCACCTTCGAAGCTAAATTATATTAATATAGGTATTGTTAGAATCGTATGACTACATAGAATCTTATTTTGATATTATTGATCTTGAATTCTTGATAAATTACCATTTTGACCCTCGACTATTTTCACCGCATAGAACCATTTTGCCCTTTGGGTACCTTTAGAATT
The DNA here is from genome assembly GCF_029784015.1 of Lycium ferocissimum. NCBI lineage: Eukaryota > Viridiplantae > Streptophyta > Magnoliopsida > Solanales > Solanaceae > Lycium > Lycium ferocissimum. Next base: position 24,704 of record NW_026714076.1, on the reverse strand, counting down.
ATATGTTAACGTAAAATTTATAATTTCTAGACTTTGCTCATTCTGAGGAACTTCAAAAAGGGAAGACTCGTATTTGATTGTTCATGGATCCTACTCGATATCAAGGTAGGTTACAGTCCACTTCCTTAAACTCCGGTTGGAGTGCGTACTTAGTCTATAAATTCTAAAAGGGTATTGGGTATGATGGGGGTCCCACCTTAGTGATTGCGATGAGCACTTGGATCGGTACCGGTGTATATTGTTGGATAGTTAGTATAATGGGGAAAGCATGTTAAGCGTTCTGGCATGTTTATGGGAATAGATCCACTTAGGTTAGTATGATTACTGATTCTATAGGCTATGATAGCCATTATTGACTATTACTTGTTTGGTTCAATTAATTTCCTCATCGCTCCTTATCTCACATAATTGTTGAATTATATGATTTGAGTCCATGAGTTAGCATATGAACTAGCTTGATGATTATTCTAGAAATTCATGTTGTTGTTGTCATGGAGTATTATGCATTATTGCTCAGTATTTTAATCATTTGAATGAGTTATGTTTACATGAGAATACGAGATGGTATAAGGACCAGAAAAGCAAAGGATTATGTTCTCACAGTCCAGTGGTATAGCCGGGCGGTATTGTGAGTGTCATAGTTCAACTGTAAAATCAGGCGGTACAGTGAGTGGTCACAGTCCAAAGGTAAAGGACCTCGGGTGGTACGGATGACAAGTATGGTTATATGATGATTTTGAACTTGTCCACAACTTTTGGTGAGGTTACAAGAGTTTCAGATGGGTTTGAGCTTTGTCGCGCTCGTATTCGATGTTTTTTCCGTAGGACTTTGGCTAGAAAGGGTTCCATATTTATCAAACGACCTTTGTTTTGTGTGGGGATTGAACCATTAGATCCGTATCGTAATTACAAAGCTATAGCAAAAGGATCGTCGTGTTTCGCCTCCGTATGAGGAAGTTATGAATATTTTTGTGCGAACTATTCCAGCAAGTCCGTTGTAGCGGGCTCAGGGTTGCCACAGCAGACATGGTGACCACCGCAATAGACATGGTGACTGCCACATTGACCGACGGGGGCAGAAAACCTTATTTTTATATTCCAACTCCGAACCATTACCCACAAGACCCCAAAGTCAATTTTCAAGAGAGAAAGAGGCAAACTTCATTTCATTCATTGGTGAAAGCATCTTGAAGGGTAAGTCCCGATCTTTATTTGTTCCTTTTTCCTTTCTTCTTCAAGTTCCATGAATAGTTTAAGGTCCATCAATGGTGGGTGAAAATCTTAGAACCCAAAAATTGATGAAACCTCCAATAGTTGAAGGGTTGGGGAGATAACAATAGAAAAGCATTCACAAGCACTTTGGGTAAGATTCTAACCTAGTATTCATTATTTATTGTTGATTATCATCGTCTCATAGTCATCCTACAAAATAATTGCGAAGAACTAATGGTTTAAGAACTCTAGGGCTAAAAAAATAAATTTGGATATCTTATGATGAATAGAATTCCATGAAATTAAGATTGAAGGTTAACTAGTTGATGGGTAAAATAATTGTGCGCTAAATTTTCTGTTTTACCCTCACGAACCCAGAGTCACATTACAGGGGTATTTTGGATATTTTTCTAAAAGTATACCAATATGGGTATTGTTGGCTATGTTTTCTGATGTAGATTAATTATTTGATAGACGTTAATCGTTTCAAGGCTCTCCAAAGAGGAAGGCAAGGCTAAGGTTTGACGATTCGAGACTGTTGTTCGACATTCCAGGTAGGTTACGGCTTACTTTAGTTAGACTTTGATTAGCGAAACATATGTATTATGTCGAATTGACCGGAGAAAGCATGATTAGGTCTTCGGACATGGTGTTTTGGTTGAATATTAGCTAGGTTGGTATGACTTCTGATTTTGTGGGCTCGTCACCATTACTTTATGTACTGAAATATGAGGTGTAGTTGCATTCATACTGTGGCGATTCGGGATGGATTTCTATTAGGTTGATTGTTGTTGATGGTGGCTCATTGCCCAGTTATCATGATTAGACTTATTACCTAAATTGTCGTGTTGTACTCAGTTCTCTCTTATTGTGACACATATCATCGGAGAAAAGAAGGATAATGAGTTTAGACTTGAATTGTGATATAAACTTATGACAGTACATAGATGAAAACTTGATGTATGATTTATTGTTGATGATAATATATAGAAAAATGGAGCATCTTGGTGATACAAGACTTAGTTGTGAGGCGTACTTGTTATATGTGGAACTAAAGAGGGACATAGACTCTTATGTTGGTTGAGACAGTTTGTATGATTCATTTCATGGATGAATTGATCTAAGTCTTGATATGACTTGTGGCTTTGTGACTTGTACCTTCACTGTTTCTTTATTGGTTTGCATTGATTTACCATGTTTACACTCATTTATGCATTCATACACTCATAGATGATGGAAATGGTTCGGAAATGATTCATGAAAGACTTGTGGCATGATGCCTTGTGTTTGACATTGATATTGCTAATTGTTCATAGTCTATACATACTAATGAACTGGAATACGTTGATACATACATTGTGATGTGAAATTAGGGAAGAAGTTAATATAATCTTCTTATTGAACTTGTGATATATTTGATGACAATTGTGGTGAGAAGTTAATATGATCTTCTTGATGAAAATGATAAACTACTTGATAATCGCTCATTATATATATGTATATACATACATATATATATATATATATATATATATATATATATATATATATATATAATCTCTTTGCTGAAGAAGTTTTTCAACTTCTGACATGGTATATGGACCTGAAGATTCTCGAATTTGGTTATTACCTTGGACTTTTGGTTTCTCAGGGGCTTCATTGATCTAATCAATAATTTGAGACCTGATTTTTGGATCTTTGATAATCTTTAATAGATCCACTAGGTTATTTCCATCTAAAACCTTGATATTCAAATCTTTAAACTGAGAGAAAATATTATAAAATTCATCCTCTCCCTTGTTGCCTTTACTAGTACAAGGCTGTCCTATTTGACATTTTGTGCATTTTTCATCTGAATCCGAAGAAGTATAACTTTCATTCTCAATAATCCTAAGATCTTCATCTGAAGTAGATTCCTCTGGTGCATCTTGATCAGAACCTGAAATTTAGAAGCAAATTCAATACTTCTACTAATAGTAATATTTTTTCCTTTTTCAATATTATGACCCAAAAACCTGACTTTTGTTTGAAAAACAGACATTTTTGGTTTGGATATAACCAACCCATTTTGAATAATGATTTTCTTGAATATATCAAGATGTTTAAAATGCATTTCTATACTATTTGAAAATACTAAAATATCATCTATATAAACAATGATAAAATTGTTGTAGGGCATGAAAATATCATTCATAATTTTTTGAAATTCTGAAGGGGTATTTTTTAATCCAAATAGCATAACATTCCATTCGAATTGCCAAAAAGTTCATGCAAACCCTAATACTACAAACCCTAGCCTAGCCGTAATATGGCCACTCCGGCCACTGGTCAGCCGTCGTTGGCGGCTGACCAGCCTCTCCCTCTTACCTCCTCAATCATATTCCCACCCCTACCTCAATCCAACCTTCCCCCTTTATCTTCTTCTCAGCCAAACCCTAATCCTTCAAACCCTAACATAAACCCTTCTAAATACCCTACTACTTCTTCAAAAAGCTTTGCCAATACCTTAATGGGTAGAGAGAAATCATACAACGGAAAAGCGAAAGAATGTGAACCTATACCTAGGAAGAATCTAACGTATATTGATGGGGTTCCAATGGTGAAGTGGACCGAGGTGAAATCAAAAGAATGGAGATATTGGAAGACCTTCAACATGCAGTAATAGGCAAGTTTTCTCATGGATGGCCTGAGTTGGAAGACTTACGCAACATAATACCATCACAATGTGGGTTAAAAGGAGACTGTAAGGTTGGTTTATTTAGACCAAGACATGTATTGATCAGATGCTCATTGATGGAAGATTTTATCAACCTTACGTCCAAAGGTGCATATTATTTGAAGGCTAAAGATGGTTTTACTTATCAGATGAGGCCTCTTATCTATGATTCTAAGTTCAAGGTGGATGAAGAAACATCTCAGGCAATGGCGTGGATATCTTTTCCAAACTTATTACCTACTTTCTTTGTCAAAGAATCTTTGTTTACTATGGCTTCTTTGTTGGAAAGCCTTTACAGTTGGACTTGGCAACCATAAACAAAACTCGACCTAGTTGTGCTAGAGTCAAGGTCCAAGTTGATCTTCTTGCTGAATTACCTAAGTTTCTTATGTTGGAAATAGAGGATGAGGATACAAAAGAAATCAGGAAGATGAAAGTCAAAATTCAATATGATTTCTTACCAAAATATTGTACTGAATGTAAGATTCAAGGCCATGATAGAGATGAGTGTAGAATCCTTCATCCAGAATTGAAGAAAACAGTTGAGGCTATAGGCTCAGATAAAGGGGTGAAGGATGCAGCAAATCAGGAGGAACAAACTGTGCTGGATAAAGGCAAGCATGAGGCACGTAGATGGTACCATGGCAGAAATTATCATATGGTGAAGTTTGTCCCAAAAACTAACACTTCTGATAAGGGAAGCAATGTTGAGAATGCTGATGCAAAGAATAATGGTGATTCAGAAGTACAAGTGATGGTGCAAAACAAATTTGATGTTTTAAACACTGTGGAGGAAGGTGGATACCAAGTACAAGTACATCCACAGCTGAGGGGGAGAATTCTAATGCAGATGGCAACAAGGATGATCAAGGTAATCAGGTGGAGACCAGGCTGAATAATGCAGATATGGAACAAACAAATGTGGATAACACTACACAAGTTTCCACACAAGGTCAGCAAATAAATCAGGAAATTATGCCAGGCAGTACTCAGGAAGAAGAAATTCAGACTGATAAGGTGGAGGAAAAGGAACTGAATACAGGAGAAAGGCAACAGGAAGATGAAGAACAAGGGAATATTGATGGAGACTCTTGTAAAAAGGACTGTGGCAAAGAATCAGTTGAAGGAAATCATGAAGGCACTAATATACAGCAGAAAAGAGAACAATTTTGAGGCAAGTAGAGATGCCAGACAAAGAGGAGGTGCAAAACCAAGATGTTCATCCTGATCATGATGAACATGTGGCTACTGATGATACAGGATTAGATGGAGTTAAAGAGGCTACAGAGGGTTCTCCCTCAGTGATAATAGAGGCAACAACTGTAGAGGCCACAAGTGACAAGATGAAGGAGCAGATGTATGTGGAGCAAGATACAGATCCACCAGATCAGTCCTCCTCAGAAAAGGAAATGGTGATTTCACATAATGAGCATCAACAGGTGACACTTTGTAGAAAGTCTTTCCCAGTCAAAGAGCTTCATGACCTGATCTCTCATAATATAGATGTATTGGAAGTAGAGGAGGATGTCAGAGATCTCCATGAAGAAGACAAGGAGGAGAATATTAACCAAAATAAGAAAAACATTCTTAAACAGGCTGATATATCTCCTAATAGCAAGTCTAACAATAAGGGTCAGAAGAAAGGCAAGAAGGGTGCTATTGACAAGCAAATTCCACTCAGGGTGGTACCAAAGAGGAATGCTACTAAATCTAATGTTAAATGATGATAAAATCATTCATTTGGAACATTAGGTCAGTGAGGACACAAAAAGCCTTTCAAAGGGTACAAATGTTAAACAGGCATCACAAATTCTTCTTGATTGCTCTCATGGAACCATTTCAACATGTCAGAACAATAAACCATTATAGGAGGAGGTTGGACATGTGTTTAGCTAATGCCAACTGTAATGGTAAAATCTAGTACTTTGTGGTGATAATATAGATGTAGAAGTTTTGATGGATTCCCCTCAGCAGATTACTTTGAAGCTGTTTTTACAAGATTTGAATCAGCGCCTTATTACTACTTTAGTTTATGCTAAATGTAGTGCTTCTGAAAGGCTAGAGTTGTGGGAGGATATCTATCATCTTTCCAATACATTATCTTGTTCCTGGTTAATAGGAAGAGACTTTAATGTGGTTCTGAATGATAAAGAAAAGATAGGGGTAATCTTATTCGAACTTCGGATATAGAAGATTTTGCCTTTTGCATAAACTCTTGTGATCTTGAAGAGGTAAACTTTAAGGGAAGTCCATTCACTGGTGGAATGGAAGGGCGATGAAGCATGTATTTTTGAGAGATTGAATAGGATGTTGGTGAATTCAACGTTTCCGGACAACTTTGGAAATATTGAAGTGGAACATCTTGCAAGAACTGGATCAGATCATGCTCCACTTCTGTGTACCTATGGTGATAAGCAGCAGAATCAGATCAGACCTTTTAAATTTCTAGCATTTTGGATAGAACATGCATCTTTCCTGGATACAGTCAGGCTGAATTGGTCCACTTGGGAGCATGAGGATCCTTTCATAAACTTCAAAAGCAAGATGAAAAAGCTGAAAGGAGTGTTATCCAAATGGAGCAGGGAAGTATTTGGGGATATATTCAAGCAACTGATCATAAGGGAGGAAATAGTGAGATTAAAGGAAGAGTTGTTTGAAGAAAATCCAAGCCAGCTTAATAGAATAGTTTTGTAGAAAGCTCAGGCTGAGACTAAAAGATACTTGCATTATGAAGAAGAGTACTGGAGACAAAAATCAGGCCTGGATTGGTTTGTAGCTGGAGACAAAAATACTAGATTTTTCCATAATCTAGTAAAGGGAAGAAGGAAAAAACTGCAGATCAAAAGAATTCAAAACTCGGATGGTACATGGATTGAGGATGATGACCAAATGGCGAGATGAAGGCGTGCAATTTTATTCTAAACGCTTTTCACAAGAAGAGTTATCTAGAGATGAAAATTTGATGTCACACATTCCTGTTTTGATTGATCAAAATAGAAATGATCTACTGTGTCAGATGCCTAGTGTTGAGGAAGTCAAAAAAGTTGTTTTCAACCTTAGTGGTTCAAGTGCTAGTGGACCTGATGGTTTTCCTGGAATTTTCTATCAGACATGTTGGGACATTATTAGCTTGGATGTATACAAGATGGTGGTGGATTTCTTTCAGTGTCATACTCTTCCAAAGTCGATTCTCACACAAATCTGGTTCTACTACCAAAGAAGGAGTTGGTTCAAAGTTACTCGGACTTAAGGCCTATAAGTTTAAGTAATTTTATCAACAAAGTGTTTGTCAAGAGTGGTTCATGATAGGTTGGAAGGTTCGTGCTACCGAGTTGATATCTATTAATCAAGCGTGTTTTGTGCAAGGTAGAAGCATTATTGAGAATGTGTTCTTGGCACAGGAAATAGTGACAGATATCAGAAAAAGGGGCAAATCAGCAAATGTTGTAATCAAATTGGACATGGCAAAGGCCTATGATAGAGTTTCTTGGTAATATTTGATAAAGGTACTCAGCAGAATGGGATTTTCTAGTCAATTCATTGACATGATTTGGAGGTTGATTGCAAATAATTGGTATTCCATACTTTTCAATGGTCAGGCCAAAGGATTTTTCCATTCAACCAGAGGTGTCAAACAAGGTGATCCACTATCACCTGCACTGTTCATCTTATTAGCAGAGGTGTTATCAAGAGCTCTAAATGCGAGAATTTGACAATGCTCGAGTATGTGGGCTATGGCATGCCTAAATGGAGTCAAAATGTGAATCATCGGCTTATGTAGATGATACTATAATATTTGCTTCTCAGAAGGAGTCATTGAAGAGAATTATGAAGATACTTTGCGGATTATGAGGCAATTTCAAGTCGGTGATCAATAAAGGCAAGAGTGCCTTTTATATGCATCACAAGATTTTTGGTGCACCGTCTCACGAGTGGAGCGAGATTACGGGCTTTAAAAGGATCAATTCCCATTAAAATACTTGGGTTGCCCTATATTTCATTCAAGGAGGAAAAAGGTATATTACAATGAGCTCATCAAGAAGGTGAAAAACAAGTAAAAATTGGAAAGGAAAATTACTCTTTTGGTGGAAAAGCGAGTTCTTATAAATAGTGTGCTTCGAGTATTCCAATATACATCTTTTCATTTGTTGTTCCCACAAAATACACCATAAATGAGCTTCATAAAATCGTTGCAAGGTTTTACTGGAGTACTAAAGAAGAAGGTAAAAGTAGGCATTGGTCCTCCTGGGACAAGGTCTGTTTACCAAAAGAAGAAGGAGGATTAGGATTCAGATCCCTAGATGATGTGTCTAAGGCCCTTTTTGCCAAATTATGGTGGAGATTTAGAACATCAAATACATTATGGTCAGCCTTCATGTGGAATAAATATTGCAAGAAGAAGAAACCTACAGAAGTGCAGTGGAAAGGTGGATCACAAGTGTTGAAAAGAATGCTAGAATCAAGGGATCAGGTGGATCAACAGATATGGTGGGAACCTAGAAATGGAGCATGTGATGTATGGGAAGATAACTGGACTAAGCTTGGGTCACTCAAACATGTAAAGCCTCCGCATTTTCAGATTGACACCGGCGTTGAAGAAGTGTCATACTTTATGACGGCAAAAGGGTAGGATGTACGAAACCGCATAACAAGTTGCCAAGTAATGTATGTGATCATATCCTACAAGAGTTGAATATTGTGGAGCTTTCGGAGGAGAAAGATAAAGCCTGGTGGATGGCTAGTACTACAGGAAATTTCACTATAGGGAGTGCTTGGAATTTGCTCAGGAAAAAGGCTCAAACATCAGCTCACTTTTCAAAATTGTGGTTCAAAGGAGTTCCATTCAAAATATCATTCTTCCTTTGGAGATTGTGGAAGTTCAAAATCCCAGTGGATGATGTATTAAAGAGAATGAATATCAGCATTGTATCTAGATGTAGATGTTGTCGAATCCTCATCGGAGGAGACGATTCAACATCTATTCCTAACGAGTGCATTTGCGGCGAAGTTTGGCAATATTACAATGTTCTTTGTGGGGATAATTGCTCAAGGATTCGATTCATCGGACAATAGTGCAATGATGGCACATGCAAGTTCCTACAAAACTCAAGTCGATTATGCAAAGACACCGATTCATATGCGGCAATTATGGAAGAGAAGAAATACCATCATGCATGGGGTAAGATGAATAAAACAAAGGTGATAAATGGGATTAACTACAATCTACAACAACCGGTGAAGACATTATATCCTTGGCTAAGAAATATTCCACATGATTGGCCTCACATGGTGAAATATTTGGAGGATTACGGGGTGCCTAGAATAGGATATAGGATGGTGCAATGGAAGGTTCACGATCTTTGGTTGGTTCAAGTGCAATACGAGATGGGGCTTCTAGGGGTAATCCGGGGTTGAGTTCAGGTACTTTCTACGTATTAGAGATGAGGTTGGAAACCCGATATATCTTCAGGGCAAGAAGAATAGGCGATACAACTAACATCACGGCGACCGTAGCTATCTTTTGGATGGAATTGAGTTCCGTATTAAAAATGATGCGGTGCTGTAATGATTGAATCGATTCTTTGTCCATGATAAATATTATTCAAGGTGTATGGGAGATTCCATGGAAGATCGATGGAAGTCAAGATCAACTTTTGGAGGAACAAGGGACAAGTGCGCTTTGCTCATATCCTTAGGGAAGGCAATGCACTTCTGATTTTTTAGCTAACTTGGTTTTTGATTTTGCGAGTACGGTTCATTTTCAGTCATTTGCTGAGTTACCAACAAGTGCAAAGAAGATCCTCAATAGTGATAAGATGATGATGCCTAACTTCAGAAGCAAGATATACAGAAATAGAGAACCAGACTGAATTCATATGCATCTGATCTCTGTAGACATGTCAACAAGTGATCACACAACAGTTAGTTTTACAAGGGAGTAAAAGTTCATGATAACAGCTTCATCTGATTATTGTAGTCCTGGTTGGATGACTAAGGTTATCCTTGTTAGTGTGTGGTATTAACAGAAATGTTCAGCCTACTATCAGGATCTCCTTAGTTATCTAATCCAGCTATAAACATTCAACCTAACCTCATGAGTAAGAGTGATCGGGCATATTGGACGAGAAAGGACAAAGCAACCATGAGGAGCTTCATACCACGCTTCTTCTTGATAGTTTCAGTGAGATTAGATACCAGAGCACCTGGTGAGAGCTTGAGGTGACTGACAATGGCATCAATCCAAAGGAGGAGTGTTCTTGTTTGTAGTTCCTTCATTGTTACACTTAGCTGTTTAAACAAGTCTTAGACTTTTCTTTCATTCCTAGGATAGAGTAGTATAGCTTTTTTCAGCTTTCTTTCACTTTGCTCTGTAAATATCTTTGATTATTTTTAATAATATCCAACAGCATCAGGCTGATTGGTTTTGCTCAAAAAAAAAAATCCATTCGAATTGCCCAATGGGGACATTAAAGCCAGTTTTATATTTATCTGCTTCGGCAATTTGAATTTGCCAATATCCAGATTTCAAATCAAACTTTAAATATATTATGGCATTATGAAGCCTATCTAATAAATCCTTTTTATTTGGAATCGGATATCGAATCCATTTCAAAACTTTATTAAGAGGTTTATAATTTATAACTGATCTTGGAACTCCTCATTCTTATTCAGCATGTTTATTAACATAAAAAGCAATGCATGACCATTGGGATTTTGAAGATCTTATAAGACCCTTTTATAAAAGAGAAGAAATTTCTTTTTTACAAAATTCCAAATATTCAGAATTCATCTGACATGACCTTGCTTTTGTAGGAATATTTCCTTCAGAAAAATATTCTTCATATGGAAGAGTAACAATATGTTTTTTCTGTCCCAAAATGCATTAGGATGATCACTACATATTTGTAATGAAAACTGATTTTTTATAAGATTTATTTTTTGCTGTAATTTAGGATTTTGCAAAATTTGTTCAATATTAACAGTATAGATTTCTTGTGGCCGGGTCCACCTTATCATCTTATCACTTCATCTTTGATTTTCCTCGATCTTTAGCTGAGCTAGAAGATTCTTCCTACTGGCTCTTGAATTAGGCCATGAATTGTGAAAAGTCCTCTGTATTATTAGGACTTTGAGATTCTCCTACTAAGCATGTTTGCTCTGCATCAACATTCTCATTATATGTGGTGTTACCAACTGATGCCATTGATATGTTTGAAGGGATTTCAATATCCAGATTTTTTATTAAATCCTCTTTGAATTCCTCCATGTATGCTGCTATCATCTCTTCTTGGGATATAACTCCCTTTCGCATCTAAATCCTTCCGGTAATGTGCTAGAAGGGGCTCGGAATTTCTTTTTGCTGCCTGGAATTGATTGAATCCCTATAGCTGGCTATAGTGGTTTCAATCTAGTCTATTAACTCTTGGCCAGAAATGGTGTCATCGGCACATTTTTGAATTAATTTTTTCCAAAATTTCGTATAAAAAATTCTGTTAAGACAAGGAATATGTTGCGGGGTATAACCCGCTTTCACAGACCATTTCATAATCCATGTAATAGAAAATTCAATGAAGAAATATTAACAATTCCATCAAAGAATGTATGATTTGTTTCCAAGTCTATTATCTTGGGAGAAACTTCAACCCATTCAGTATATAAACTTTTGAAGGGTTCTGGTAAAACTTGGATGGTTGGACCATAATAAATCCACCATTGACAAAACTAATTTGGAATGCCTTTTTATAAACATTGGAACATATTTTAATACACCAAGAATGTTTTCTATTATTATTTTCATATAGAAGGACTTTATTAAAGCCTTCAACATAATCACAATAATTAAATTTTACCGGGATCTTTTGCTCAGGGTGGATATAATTCTTTTTCTTAAGAAAGCTCATTCCCCATTCTGTTGGAGAAAAAACCTTTTTTATAATAATTTTTGAAAAGTTATAAACTTTTTTGCTATTAGCAGGGTAAAAATGTTGGAATTCTGTTGATCCTAAGGAAGAAAGAATCAGCTCATAATTCATTCTATACTTATAAGTACAAGTAGCGTATGACGCTGTATCAAAATACCTTTGCATTATTTGCCAAAGCTCATCCTGCCATCGAAGGTCTTCATTTTCAAGGAGAATTATTAACTTTTTGTGCTCATTTTTATCATATGAGTCTGTGTCCTTGTTATCATTTTTCAGTGAGAGCATCAGAATACGAAGGTGGCATATTATCCTTCTTCTTCTGGGATTTTAGAATATCCAAATAGTGTTGATATGTAATTTCTTCCTTGCTATTACTGGAAGATCCTACAATATTATCAGCTATTAGCCTTTGTTAGCCTTTGTTACCCATTTGGGCAAGAACAGTGCCTCGGCCTGTCCCTTTAGATGTTGTACCTCTATCTCCCCGTCCTCTATTAGAGTTGGGGCTAAACTGCAGCCTCATCCAGCAAATAAAATATATAAGAGTTATGAACTCAAATATTCTCTTGTGAGAAAATCAGGGAGCCTATTATCTGTCCCTTTTTTATAATGAATTTCAAAATCAAAAGGTGCCAATAAAGCTTGCCATCTTGCAAACATTTGTTTAGAAACATCATGCTTGCAGTCTTTATTAAACATAAACTTAGCTGCTTGGCAGTCAGTTTTTATTAAAAACTTCTGATTATATAAATCTCCTTGGAATTTAAGAACACATTTTACTATAGCAAGAATTTCTTTAGCCACAATAGCATAATTTTTCTAGCTGTTGTTCCATTTACCAGAATAAAATTGAACTAAATACTCTTGTTTATCATCTGGAGAATATTGTTTTAAAATTCCTCCATAACCAATATCAGAATTATCTGTTTCAATAGTCTTTTGCCAATTAGGATTGGCTAAAGTGAGACAAGAAAGGTTATTAACCCTTTTTTTAATTTTACGAACAGTATATACATATGTATGTACATATATACATATACATACATAAGTATATTGTATACATATGCATATATACATATACATACATATATGAACATACATATATACATATATATATACATATATACATATACATATATATATATACATATATGAATATATATATATACATATACATATATATATATATATATACATATATATATATATACATATATCACCCCCTGTCAAATGTGCCCAAAATCTAGGTCACCCCCTTTCAAATGCGCCTTTTCATATATATACATAAATCTAGGTCACATCAAGATATATACATACATATATACATACATATATACATATATATATATATATATATATATATATATATATATATTATCAAATATTATATATATATATATATATATATATATATATATATATATATATATATATATATATATATATATATATAAATATATATATATGGGGCGCATTTGAAGGGGTGATGTGACCTAGATTTTGGGCACATTTGATAGGGGGTGAGGATGTGGCCTAAGTTAAAGGCTCATGATCCGAGGTAAAATTCCGGAGCGAGGGTGCATGGACACCATGGGTCCCCTGCAGGTCATGACTATTGGGCAAAGATAGCAAAACATGTGTGTACACGAGTGATGAGTGACTGAAGAGTGAGGTATTTGGCCGGTGCATTGCATTGCATACACTTTATCATATTTTGCATTGCACATCATTACATTTTATTCTGCATTATTATATGCTCATTTAGTTTTGATTTTGATAGGGTTTGTTGAATGCCTATTATGATATAGATATGATCATTGACTGAGTGAAATTGTGGGTTAGTTATTCTACCTAGGGTCGGAATTTGGACTTGTGATTATCAGGTGAGATTATTGAGACTTGACAAACTTGTGGTTTAGAAGCTTCATCTTAGGCTGAGACTCAGATATGGGATGTTTTGTGACTTGGATTTGAGTATTAAGTGCTTATTTGTTTATCTTGTTTATTTTATACTTATATGCGTGAGCTAATCTTAGTCATCTTAGTCGGCCTATGATGCTTATCGGTACATAGTGTTCGTACTGATACTACCTTGCTGCACCCTTTTTGAGTGCATTGTGTTCAAGAGATTTCATCCAGACCACATCTCTAGCTTGGAGCTAGTTAGCTTGATCGGATCCGAGGGTGAGCTTCTATCCGTGCCATGCAACCTGAATATCTCTCTTTCCAAATGTCTACTTTCATTCCAGACATTATTTGTTATTATATTTGAGATAAACTTCATTCTTTTGACGTTGTTGGTTAGAGTGCTTGTACAATGACTTTCAGATGCTGGGGATGTAATAGTTAGACTTTCGCACTTGTATTATTTATTATTTATGACTTGGTAGACTATTTATTCATTCACTTAGTTATTAATTGTTAGAGTATAAATGATTAAAGAAGTTGAAATTGACTAGTGATTAATGGCTTAACATATAAGGGTTCGCCTACTAGTGATAATAAGGTAGGTGCCCGCACGATCGGTAATTTGGGTCGTGACACTTCTAGCTATGATGTACTCACTAGACTACTAATGAATTACATTCGTTAGTTGTATCCGTTGTTACAACTAACGAGAGGTAACCCTCCTAAATGTTTAAAAGAAAATAGTACTAATCTTGCAGACTGCAGTAATTATCTTTTGCAGCGATGTCCTTCTTCATAACAAATATTTATTCATCATACTATAAAACATAGTTCACATAACACAAACAGAAAAGCATACAATAAAATAAAAGCAACGCCATTACCAATCAGGCAAAGCTTGGCCTAAAAGGTCAAACTAGAGCCTTAAATCAATCTAATTACATATATTATTACACACATAAAATTAACCCAACTTCTTGACGATCTTATATTTGATACATAGGGATAATTAATAGGCAGCTTCTTATTTATTTATGTAGTCAAAGCCAGGCCTTGAGACTCTGGAATATTTTAGTAGTGGCAAGAAGAGTAGCAATAACAAGCATAATTTGCCCAGTAATGCTTGTATCCCCATTTGAACTTCTTACAAATACCATATTTAGCTCCAAACCAATGCTTGCAATGTTTGATGCATTTATACGAATACTGGCAAGGCCCATGCCACTTGTGACTTTTCTTCCAACAGTATTTGGCTTCTGCCATTTGCATTTCTGCATGAATAGGAAAATTGAAAACCTAGATTAAGTACTTGGGATATATCCTAATAACTCCTAATGACACTATCTCTGTTTCATTTATGTGAACTTATTTGATTAGGCACGGAGTTTACGAGAGAATTAAAGGTGTTAGAAACTTGTGACTTTAAACATATCAGTCATTTGTGTGGCTATAAAATCATGTCATTAAGATTAAAAAGAATTTTAAAATATTATTATTATTATTATTATTATTATTATTATTATTATTATTTAAAATATTGGAAATGGCTACCCATGTTTACTCTTCTATTACCACTTAAAACTATATATAGGAAGAGTACTTTGAACTACATAATTCTATACTTCTATGTAGAATGAGAAGAAATATAAAATTATCTGCCATACCTTAAACTTGAATAAATGAAAATAAGAAATGCTGATAATGATGATTATATTTACGTAAATAGCTGTAATAAAATAAGCTAATAGCTTTAATTCTTGACTAACCAGTTGCAGCAACAAGGATGAGGCAAAAGAGGAGGGCAAGAAAAGTTGTGTACTTGGCCATAACTGCTATTTCTTGTGGCTTCGTGGTGAGAAAACAAACAAGGAAATTGTTGGTATTTATAGCATTGGAAACTCATATTGTCAACTTAATTCCGTTTGATTTGTTCAAAGATTACGTTGGATGTTTGTTTAATTATAAGATGGATAATTGAAAGGACACATCACGTACAAAGATGCAGTCGAAACCTATTTGTTTAATTGAAGAATTTGAATTGATCAAGAGTCAAGAAGACAATTTTTTTAAACCTATGTGGGGCCCATCCAAATTCGATTTCCGGTGGAAAAAGTCGTATTTTCGATAAAAGTTGTTTTACAGGGAAGGTTTTAATTCCGACCAATAGGGAGGCGCCACGTAATATATAATAAAAATAAAAAATAAAAAAGATAGGATTGTTGTAAAGGACATTTTTGGCTTTTTTCCGCATATACAATGGAAGTTGCACCAGAAGAACCATAATAGAAGTAAGGAAATGTGTCGATGGAGAAAAGGACATAAATGGTCCCTTAACTATGAGAGTAGGTTCAAAATAGCCCCTTAACTATGCATTTAACAGTTTTTATCCTTTAAGTTTGTCACAAGTTAATAATAATGGTCCCTTAACTATGAGAGTTGGTTAAAAATAGTCCTTTAAGTATGCATTTAACAGTTTTTGTCCTTTAAGTTAACCAAAAGTTAACACTTTTAGTCTTCGACAAAATATTCGTCGAACTCTGTTTGTTAGATTTTACGAGAACTAAGAAAAAAAAAGGAAAAAATTAGTGAGAAATTACATTTAGAGGTACACATTACTAAATAAAATGCCCAATACCTCGGGACAAATGCCCAATGAGTCTAGTGTATTTTACTTAGCCGAAGGACTCCCCGGTTTTAATCGACAGAGTCCATCGGTCTTTATGTTTCGAGACACTATTTTCTAACATTAACAAGTCAGTAGGTTTTTGACGTCCGTCGGTTTTGTCACGAGATATTTGGTCTTTTTTTTAGTAATGTGTACCTCTAAATGTGAGTTATCGCTAATTTTTTCCTTCTTTTTTTTCATAGCTCTCATCAAATCTAACAAACAGAGTTCGATAAATATTTTATCGGAGACTAAAAGTGTTAACTTTTGGCGAACTTAAAGGACCAAAACTGTTAAGTGCATACTTAAGGGACTATTTTTAACCAACCCTCATAGTTAAGGGACCATTTATGTTAACTTGTGGCAAACTTAAAGTACCAAAACCGTTAAGTGCATAGTTAAAGGGCTACTTTGAACCTACTCTCATAATTAAGGGACCATTTATGTGCTTCTCTCGTTGGTAAACCTCTGTATTATGGAATCATTATCATCGCTATATCTCACCAAGGAGGAACAACTATTATAAGATGAGATCAAGAATAATGGATACAATCGATAATCATATGACAAACTCAGTAGTATCATGAGAACATTAAGGACTTTAAGCTTTGGTGTCTCTAGAATTGAAATCATCATCATAATCGTCATCATTATCATCACAAAGAACACTATCAACCATATTATAAGAATCATGAAAATTATGGGCTTTTAGTGTTTCTAGGAATAGGAATATTGTGGATATCATGTGTAGGTTCACAACTATGGAATCATGCCTTTAGAAAGAAAGGATTAGCCTTACAAACCTTCACATCTTCTTAACTACTAAACATTTCCCTCCAAAGCCCGAAAAATCTACATGCAAAAGGATTCATACTAAGGTTAAGTCTTGATAACATGCTTAAATCCAAACTAACATAATTAACGAGCTAACAAAATTTGGGCAGCACTTCCCCTATTTTATCAACTTCCACCATGTTATAAAATAGTTCCCAAACAACAACCACAACATCCATAATATCATGATCAAGAAGTTTTATTCAATTTAGTCTCAAATTTATCCAAAAT
Source organism: Lycium ferocissimum (assembly GCF_029784015.1). Classification (NCBI taxonomy): domain Eukaryota; kingdom Viridiplantae; phylum Streptophyta; class Magnoliopsida; order Solanales; family Solanaceae; genus Lycium; species Lycium ferocissimum. The sequence goes on along the minus strand of NW_026714076.1, from coordinate 7,216 downwards.
CCCTTTTTCAAGTTCATCTCCTTCACTTCCACACTTATAGCTTCTCCACTTTAATTATTTTTCTTTCTAGGAACCATAAACCTTTACATCAACTCAACCATATGAATAAGATGAAGAACATACCTTATAATAGAGGACATTCACCTCACTCAACTCCCTCCAAGATCAAGTTCACCCCAACTTTGAAAGGAAGCAAGAACCATCACCTTCCATGGATTTATCTTGAGGTTTTGATGTTTGATTTTCCCTCTTAATGATATAGAAAGGTGTGGAGTGATAGGGAACCTTCAATAACTCTTAGGAATCCTCTAAAAATGTGGGGAAATAAGTGTGGGAAGTTGGAATGAAAGTGAGGTCTTTGGGGATTTAAAAAGGTAGCAAAAATCGCACCCCGCTCTAATTTGCAGTAAGTATGCGGCCGCATACTCCCTCCACCACTTGGGGGTGATGTTGGGAAGTAAGCTTACCAAAAATGAGGAGATTGTGACCAGTATGCGGCCACATACTGCCCCCAACTTCTCCGATTTCGCGAAATCGCGCCCTTTTCGATTTGTTTGACCTCCAATCCTTATGGAACCTTCTTGGCACTTGTATAAAACTTCATTAACCATCAAATAGGCCCTATAAATCCCCCTAAATGTAATGCTAAGAAATGTATAACTCAAATGCTATGAAATCTTTCCAAATCATGACTCCAACTCCAATTTCTCCAACAAACTTACTTCCACCGCTTCATATAACTCCAAAGCCCTAAGGTATACACTTAAAATTATCAAATATCCTTCCTAACCTTATAAGGGCTTCATGTCCACTTTAAGCTTGAGTTAGTTCACTCATAATTCAAGTGTCACGAAATTTCCAAGGTGTAATATGTATATGTTATGAAATTGATAGGAGAAGCATGATTAAGGGCTTCAGACAAATAGGCCGACTAAGATGAAGATGCAGCCGATGAAGATGAAGATTCAGCCGATGATGAGCTTAAGTAGGTTTAGTAGATAACAGAGTCTTGCTATTTGTCCAGTTGAAAATGAGTATTCATGTCATTTTAATATTGCTCTATAGCTACCCAAGGGGCAAAGATATTAACAGGTGATAATGATTGTCATCAAGCTCACACTTTAACTTGCTCTTATTATGAATCTTTCTATTACTATAATTGGCTTGAATAAGATTGCTTGAACATATGACCTCATGAGAACTTATCTAAACATCAGAAGTTGACTTCTTGGTTTGTCTTTATGTTTATAGAAAGCTCCAGAGGAGGTCTACATAACAGACTTTGCAAAGAGTAGAATAGAAGATAACAACCAAATTAAGAAGACTTACCAAATTTAACAGCCACAAAACTAAGATAAGATAGAAACTGACAAAGTAGACATAGGTCTAGGCAGTCTCCGGTAGTTCCTTGAAGCTCTGAAATGTTAGGTAGTTATTATGAACAACACGGACTACCATGGTAATAAGATATACCTATATAAATTCATCAAGTTAGGAAAGCAGTGAGGTTGGAACTGTAAAAACGACATTAATGATCTCGAAACTCTTTACCTTAGCTCATTAAAGCAAAATGCATGAAAGATGCAAAAACTGCAACAACTTGTAACAATTGTAAGATCTTACGACAGGTTACTCAGAGTTAAAAGTTCCCAAGGTTCGTTGAATCCTGAAATACATAATTTATACTAAAAAAGGCACTAAAAGAAACCAAAGAAATGACTTGCTGAAAACAAAACAAAACAAAAAAAGATTTATTATATTGATAGAACGCTGATCTTTTAAACCACATACAGAAGGATAAGCAATATTATTGGCATGTCACAAACCACTCAAACATCAGAAATTTGCCAAGTGTATTTAGCTTCCATCGGTTTGGTGTTTAGTCATTAAGCAAAAAAAAAGAAATACGCTCCTCTCTAAAAATTGTTAATTACCTCATACAAAATAATTACCATCTCAAAGATGAGGAAATGTTCTGATAATAGAAATACCTCCAGTATATGTACTTGTCAGAACATTAAGAAAGGATCTGAGCATCAGCCTAATTGTGGAATAGTCATAGATCAGTGTATGACATTTAAAAACCCTTATATAGTCGTCTAGGATATTGTATATCTACAACATCCTCCTGCATATGTAACCTGATTATAGAGCTCATGAAGCAAACTTACAAGTGTCTGTACGGGTATACCAAAAGTTGTGTCAGATATATGCTAAAATATTTGAGCATCCAGCCCAACACTTTAGAGTAATGCGAATGGTTAAGAAAATGGACATTGAGCCTAATTCAACCCAAAAAATTGGCTCATGATGTAAGATCGCCCAAAACCTGATTAAGAAGGGGAAGCAACAACTCATTCGCAACCAATGTGGAATACTTGACACCCTCATCTCCTAGGAATGGGAATTGGTGTGTAGACAATACAAATTTGGGACCAAAAGATGGGTGATACGCTCAAATTACATCTTTTATTACTGTAAAGCGGACGATGTCAAATATGGTAATCCAACAAGATTGGGGTCGAATCTCACAGGGAATATGGTATGAAAAGGTTACTAAAATCGTAGAATGCTTTATTTAGGTCTAATATCTTACTCCGATGAATTTGTAGAAAGTTAGTTGTTTATAACTAACAGCTAACTAATGTATTTGGATTGTAATGTATGGTAAAAGAAACCAAGGTTGTGTCCCCATTAGATAAATTGTATGATCATGGGTATTGATCTTGATATACTTCTAATGGATCGTTGTATGAATGCACTTAACCTCTATATGAATCTCTACTATTTCCCAATAAATAAAGATTATTTCTTTCTATGATTTTCCCAAATATAATAAAGTTGATATGAAGGATGGTTAATTATGCCAAGTAAATTTTTCTTATTCCTAAGTGAATTTATTAAACAAAGTTTAAAGCTTTGAGTTCTTGTTATTTATTCTTACCCAACCCTAAGTACTTTCCCAAGTTAAATAAAGTTTATGGCTTTAATCAACGTTCGCAACCATTAATTATGAACGAAGAACGAAGAATAAATAAACCCTAACAATCCATTATGCATATATCAATCCCAATTTTCAATCACAAAACACCCATCCTAGGGTTCACAACCTTAGTAATTGATTTAGCTACTCATGGAGAAAGAAGAACAGAAATAGATAATTGAGATCATAATGCTTAAGAATGATTGATTGGAATTTAAGAGAAAATCATTTCAATTGTTTGTAATCCCAAAAAGCTCCAAAAACTATGAGTATTCAATGCTAAGAAAATTAAAACTGAAATCTGGGCAAGTGTAGTCTACAAAAATCCTACATCAAGTATTTATAATGGTCCAAGCCGTGGAAAATAAGTTCACAAAATTGCCCCCGCCGGATCAACATATGGACTGTAAATATTAAACGGTCCGTAAAATCTTCAGTTCCTGTCCATAAAATCTCATCCTGATGCCCAGATCTACCCTCTACTTTGACGGACCATAAAACAGAACAGGACCGTCAATTCTTCCTTCAATTTGAGACTTCCCGTAGCTGATCTACGGTGGGATTTACGAACTGTAAATAATATACAGTCCGTACTTTTTGCCGTGAATTTCCTCTCAACATACCAGTTCTCTGTCACTGACCTACGGTGGAATTGACGGCCCATAAATATTATACGTTCCGTCTTTTTGCTCCGTAAAGTCCCAGCTTCAGTTACTTCTCTTTTGTGAACATCTGTTTAAGCTCTTTTCACGACTTTAGCCATAAACACACTAGATACCTGTATCATAACAAAAACACATCAAAAGACCTAAACTTGCTTGAAAAACAAGTAAAACTCGCCGTCAAAAAGCATCAAATGTGCCGAAATTTCGCGACACATCAACACCCCTAACTGAAAGTCTTTGCTTGTCCTCAAGCAAGTCACACAACACAAACGACTCAACTAACATAGATACAATAGAATAACAATGTCTACAATGGTTTTGGCTATGAACTACCGGCATGCATTATTTCCCCCTATGCGACCCTCTCAATTTAAAATAGTTCAAACTAGATGTATGATCCAAAACATGTCATGACTAACAATGAATCTTCCATAAATGACAGCAAGTTATTAGAACTACTGATGCATGCACAAACGCTACTTTTGGGTAAGTATTCATTGTTGTTCAACCTTCATGCCCTCACACAAACCAAAGAATGTCCCACACACATCTATACAAACAAGTGGGACGAAGACGAAAGAGAGTAGAAACACTCACACTCACACTCACACTCACAAAGACATTCACACACTATAAATGCACATACCATATGCTTGCCCTTACTTCCAATGCCTTAACTTTGGACGGTTCAGTCGTGATCACACTAGGACTTGTTCCCAGCTTGTAAAGTAGGCTTAGGGACGGGTAGGATAATTATTTAGGAATTAGTGACTCACCCTCCTTGAACACTACACTTTTCTTTCACTTTGATTCGCCTCTTATTTTTCTCCCTTTGTCTCACTTTTTCAACCTGGATGTGGTTTGCTACTAATGAAACTACTTTCTTTTTGTGCCACACTTTTCTGATTTTCTATTCTTCTTTTTTTCCTTTTTTCTTTTTTCTTTTTATTTTTTATTTTTTTTCTTTTATAACAGCCACATCAAATCATGACCAGATAACTCACGCCACCCCCAACTTAGGCTTTTAGCCTCTTCTTCACACTTCTGTCACCCCCAACTTAGGCGTTTCGCCTCTTCTCTCTAATAGTGTCAAGGAGGGAACGGGTGCAAAGATGAAATTCATTTAAAACGGGTACGGGTTTGTTAACAACTAGTCAAGAAAAAGGTCAAAGGCTCAAAAGGGGAAACTAGGGATTATTTGTATCACAAGGTAAGGCTTATAAGGCATAAGTGACTGCATTCCAAAAAAAGCCTATGATCATTTCACAACCAAACTATCCTAAGCATCCAAGTATGAAAAACTAGGCAAGTTCTAGATTGCAAAAGCAGATTATGAACACAACTAATGCACTCACACGCACAATGGCATAAGGATCACTTTATTTACTACCCAAGTAACAGTCGTCACACATAATACCCCAATATTTCAAACTGTCATAAACAGAAGCATGCATGTCAATACACAACATATCCCGAGTATCTACATCATTTTTCGGAGAGGGGTCATTTTTCATCAAACATTTTCAAAATCAACATGCATAGCTTTAAGTTCATTAACCACTACCATCTAAGTCATAGCTACTCTATCTTATCTAAACAACCTAAACATGCCAGTTTCAACAGAAATAAAACCCCTCAGGAAAAGAACTTCAGCAAAGAAAAGCCGAGGGGGTTCCTAAACACATCTATACATTACAATGAAATCAAGTAGTCCAACCCCCAACTAAAAAAGTATGCACTTCCCCTAGTTCATCAATGGGAGCATAAAAAAACAAAGGGTTAGGACTACCTGAGGCGCTCTCGGTGCGGTGCTCATCTTGATGTGCATCCACCGCATCGCACGGCGGGTCTTTGGCCGGACTCCCCCGCAGTGCTACTAGGAGGCTCGGCCGACTCGCGGGGAGTGGGTCCTCTGTGAGGACAGTAGTCACGGCCTCCTCAGGTACCACAATGTCGGGCACCGTCTGCTCGACAAGGGGAGCTATGCTGGACGAAGCCCTAATGAAATGGTAGTCAACAAAGGATTGCCATGTGGCTCTCTTCATCTGGTGTTCCTCTAATTCACTTGGATCCAACCCCTCACTATTATCCCTAGATCTCTGCCTCTTGCCTCTATCTTGAACTGAGGGTTCATCTCTTGATAGTCACACCACTGGCACCAAAGACGCCAAATCTATCAGCATTGCTGGTTGAAAAGGGTCTGCAAACACTCCCCCCTCCTTCACCTATAGTGTACGGACCTCTTCTTTCAGTTGCGTAATATCCTTCTTCACCATTTTCATCTCAGTCACTGACGACACCCTCTCCAACTCGAGGACCCTCCTCTCAATACCATCAATTCAAGAGTGAATTTGACGGTGTGAGTGGGTGATGGACTATTATAGCGGCTTCATCTCCTTCCGAACTGCCCGCGCTATTATCCCTTCCAACACCTCCAACAAGCTAGCAGTCTGTCTATTAGCTCTGTCTGCCTTGACATAGGAGTCGTGGAAGTTTTGCCTGTTAAACGGAATAATGACACCCCCAGAAAGTATTGTAGATCTGGTGGTGACCGTAGGAGCAGGCGGGGTAGTCGTGGTAGCAGGCTCAGTAGTGGTCTCAGGGGCTGAAGAAAAAGTGGGACCCAAAGAGGATACAGGGACATCTGTAGGGGCTGGTGCTCCGATGGTGGCAATCTCAAGACCCTCATGGGTTTCTTCAAGTGTAGTGCCCTCCTCCTCATTCTAGTTGGATTCATACTGCACATGTGTTGGTGCCGCCACTCCAACTCGGGCTGCCAACAACTCAACTTTAACATCTTTATCCTTGCTCTTGGTTAAGCTAAAGAAATTCTTCCCCTCAAGTCTGTGGTCCCAGTAGCAGAAGTTTTGAGCCCCTTCCTTCAAACAAAGACCCGTAATCAAGCACAGAAAAAACAAAGAAAGCCCAAGCTGGGTCACCTGTGTACGAACCTTATCGGCTATCAACTTCCCTATATACATGATACGCTCAAATTACACCTATTAATGGTATAACGCGGACGTTGTCAAATATAGTAACCCAAAAAGGTTGGGGTGGAATCCCACAGGGAATAGGGTGTGAAAAGGTTACTAAATTCGTAGAATGCTATGTTTAGGTCTAATGTCTTAATCCGATGATTTTGGTAAAAGTTGGGTATTTAGTAACTAATTGCTAACTATTGCTTTGGTTGTGAATTTATGGTAAAAGAAACTAAGGTTGTGTCCCCGTTAGATAGAGTGTAAGATCATGGGTATTGATCTTGATATACTTCTAATGGATCATTATATGAATGCACTTAATCTCTATATGAATCTCTACTATTTCCCAATAAATAAAGATTATTTCTTTCTATGATTTTCCCAAATATAAGAAAGTAACTATGAAGAATGATTAATCATGCCAAGTAAATTCTTCTTATTCCTAAGTGAATTTATTAAACAAAGTTTAAAGCTTTGAGTTCTTGTTGTTTATTCTTACCAACCCTAATTATTTTCCCAAATAAATCAAGGTTTATGGCTTTAATCAATGTTTGCAACCATTAATTATGAATGAAGAATGAAGAAGAAAC